>NC_085870.1:416271-418771 GCF_034702125.1 Engraulis encrasicolus
GCATCCATTCACCTGGGTTCTGAAGCTACACAGACAGACAGACACACAGACACAGACACAGACAGACACAGACACAGACACACACACACACACACACACACACACACACACTAACACACACAGGGTTGTAATTCTGCTTTCCTCTTCTCTTCCTTCCAGGCTGCAAGTCCCCCCCTAACCCCATCCCCCCCGTGACCCCCACCTCCCGTCCTCAGCCCCCTCCCCAGCCCACCAAGAAAGGAGGTGGCGGTGGTGGCGGCGGCGGTGGTGGCAGCGGATTCTGCAACGGCAAGGCTAACGGCATGTACCCCGACCCCAGGTAAGCACACAAGGATTCCTGCCTACTGATGACGTATGGTTGAAGGGGTGTCCCAATACAATAGAGGTTGCGTTTCAAGCCCTACCCCTTACTGCTCTATTCGAAGGGACAAGGGGAAGGGGGGGGGGGAGAGAAATTAGGAATGGGATTTGGCCTAACCCCCCCTCTCTCTCTCACCATCTCTCTCTCTCTCTTTCACTCCACCTCTCACTTCATCTCCCTCTCTCTCTCTACCTCTCTCTCTCTCTACCTCTCTCTCTCTCTACCCCTCTCTCTCTCTCTCTCTCACTCCAACTCTCTCTCTCTCTCCAACTCTCACTCCATCTCTCTCTCTCTTCAACTCTCTCTCCCTCTCTCTCGTACAGCAACAAGAGCCACTTCTACCAGTGCAGCGGTGGAAAGACATACGATCTTCACTGCGCTGCCGGCCTGGTCTTCGACACCTCCTGCAATTGCTGCAACTGGGCCTAAAATAAACAAAACAAACCGCCAGAAGATCCTGCCGGTAACTCTGCTCTCTCTCTCTCTCTGTCCACTCTCACTCTCGCAGCAACAAGAACACCTTCTACACGTGCGCTGGAGGCCAGACCTACGTGCAGCACTGTGCGGCCGGCCTGGTCTTCGACACCTCCTGCAACTGCTGCAACTGGGCCTAACCACCACCAGGGGGCGCCTGTTGTGAATAACATGCATACAACAATAAAGAGCATTTGAGCAGATTTTGGTGTGGTGTGTGGTGCTTTTCGTGTTCGCTTGACATTACATTACATTGCACTTGCTGGCACTTTTACCCAAAAGCGACTTAAAGGGACACTCCACTCATTTGCATTAGGCTTTGCATTGCTAGACACCCAGTCATACTTTTGAATGGTTGTGCAACACTCTCTCAATTCCCCCTGAGACAGGAGAAATCCGTATTCATCTCTTAACACTTCCTCCTACAATGATGTACAAATCGTCATTTTGCATCGTTGTAGGAGGAAGTGTAAGAGAGGTGGATTTCTTTTGAGACTACAAGCCTTTTCCCCACCCTTTCAACCCCGCCATTAGGGGGTTGGACCTAATGCGCTAACAGACCTATCACAGATCAGTGTGCCAGTGCTTTTGAAATCACTGGCATTGAGGCTCCATTAAGTCACTGGCAGAGCTGCCTGGGTGTGGCCTGTGGAACTTGAGCATTGCAATGCATTATGGGGATTGTTGTCAGAAATCCACATGCACTAAAAAGTAATTTTCTGCCTTTTCTCGGCCAAGAAGGCACCAAATTAGTTGAAATGTTGTTTTATGCAACTGTCATTTGTGCTTAACAATTTCAAATCTTCACACTCCATCCTGGGCAGGGAGACATGTCATATAGGCTATACTAAAACCAGACAAGGAGTGCATCCCAATATGTGACCTTGCCTCCTCCACTTGTGCTTGTCTCCTCGTCCCACCTCCTGGCCCCTCCTCCGAGGAGAAAACTATAAAGTTTCCCAGCTGTCAGCCTGCCACAACAACTTTTGAGGGACTGTTTTTCATTCACCATCCCAATTGCAAATGAGAAAAAGACTTTACAATTGAGGTTTTGCAAGATATTGAAATATAATGCTGTTGTCAGTGATGTCATCATGACGAGAAGCAAGTGGAGGAGGCAAGTGGAGGAGGCAAGGTCACATATTGGGATGGACCCAAGAACACCTTCTACACGTGCGCTGGAGGCCAGACCTACGTGCAGCACTGTGCGGCCGGCCTGGTCTTCGACACCTCCTGCAACTGCTGCAACTGGGCCTGACCACCACCAGGGGGCGCCTGTTGTGAATAACATGCATACTGTACAACAATAAAGAGCATTTGAGCAGATTTCTTTTCGTGTGGTGCTTGTTGTGTTCACTTGACATTACATTATATTACATTGCACTTGCTGGCACTTTTACCCAAAGCGACTTAAGAGTTATAATTTACAGGGGTATTGGTTACGGCCCATGGAGCAATGTGGGGTTTGGTGCCTTACTCAAGGGCACTCCAGCTATGGGTGGGATTTGAACCTGCAACCCTCTGATCTTAAGACCACCTCTCTAAACATTTTAGGTCATGGCTGCAAAAAGAAGCTTTTCTACAGTACGAGTGTGGAGCAGTGTGTGGTTTGGTGCCTTACTCAAGGCATGGATGGGGGAGGTTATGGGTGGGATTCGATCCTGC
>NC_085870.1:423771-441271 GCF_034702125.1 Engraulis encrasicolus
GAAAGCAGAGGCGATGCTGTATACAGTGCAACAGTAGCCTGCAGTAGGTAGCCTACCAGGGGTGAAAGCAGAGGCCATGCTGTATACAACAGTACAGTAGCCTGCAGTAGCCTACCAGGGGAGAAAGCAGAGGCAATGCTGTATACAACAGTAGCCTGCAGTAGGTAGCCTACCAGGGGAGAAAGCAGAGGCCATGCTGTATACAACAGTACAGTAGCCTACCAGGGGAGAAAGCAGAGGCAATGCTGTATACAACAGTAGCCTGCAGTAGCCTACCAGGGGAGAAAGCAGAGGCCATGCTGTATACAACAGTAGCCTGCAGTAGGTAGCCTACCAGGGGAGAAAGCAGAGGCCATGCTGTATACAACAGTACAGTAGCCTGCAGTAGCCTACCAGGGGAGAAAGCAGAGGCGATGCTGTATACAACAGTACAGTAGCCTGCAGTAGCCTACCAGGGGAGAAAGCAGAGGCCATGCTGTATACGGTGCAACAGTACAGTAGCCTGCAGTAGCCTACCAGGGGAGAAAGCAGAGGCCATGCTGTATACAACAGTACAGTAGCCTACCAGGGGTGAAAGCAGAGGCCATGCTGTATACAACAGTAGCCTGCAGTAGCCTACCAGGGGTGAAAGCAGAGGCCATGCTGTATACGGTGCAACAGTAGCCTGCAGTAGCCTACCAGGGGTGAAAGCAGAGGCCATGCTGTATACGGTGCAACAGTACAGTAGCCTGCAGTAGCCTACCAGGGGTGAAAGCAGAGGGGATTCTAGGGTCAGGTGGGGCCCCAAGCGAAAATGCAAAAAAAATGAGCATTTGAACCAAAATCGCCACTACTGTGGTAAAATGTGGCCTGTTATTCACTATCTAGGGGCTTGGGGGCCCCAAGCGGCTGCCTGCCTTGCCTGGTGGCAAGATGCACCTCTGGGTGAAAGAAATGCTCATGAAATCTCTTCCAGTGCCCATGCGTGTTGATGTGGTTTTCTAGTGTGTGTTGATGAGTCTGGCTTGTGGAAATAACCTGTTACTCAGTCTGCTTGCGCAGCACCGCAAGTTTCAGTAGCGCTTCCCTGATGGTAGAAATGTTAGTGGGTCTGGTGGTTTGAGAACAGAATCTTTTCTAGAATGTTTCCATGGTGATTAATTGTGCAGCACTTGCCCTCTTCAGTTTGCACAGAAATGTATGGCACCTACCATTACAATATTTATTATATTAGCAGCACTATATTAGTTCTAGCTTTAGTAAGCAATGACATAGTGAAAGCTATTTCACACAGAATATTTTGCCTCCTCTGGGGGCTAAGCCACCCCTGTCTCTGAAACCTGTAACGTCCCTGAAGTAGGTGTACGCCTCTTCCAGCCTGTAGGCTGTCGATATAATGTATTTGTGTGCTGCATGGTCACAATGACAAATGGAAAGTATCTTGTATTTCTGACCTTGTATTTCACTGATTTACTTTTCATTGTCTTTTAGGATGGATCTTGTGGAAGATGCAACTTACCAGTATTATTTAGATGACACAATTGATGAATGTGACATGAGTGATGTCGTCCAATTCGGAGCCATAGTTTCTACACTGGTCCTCTGTGTGGTGACGGTCCTCAGCCTCATTGGAAACCTGCTGGTGATTGTGATCCTGCTCAAGTATGAGAACCTCAAGTCCTTTACCAACTGCTTCGTCCTCAACTTGGCTCTGTCAGCCCTCGTGTTCACCTCTGGATTACCCTTCCTGGCACAATATCATTATTTGGACCAGTGGGTGCTTGGAGACTTCGCCTGCAAGGCTCACGTTTTTGTGCTTGACTCAGGCGTCTACAGCAGTGTGTTATTCTTGACTCTAATGACCCTGCAAAGGCACAGGGTGCTAGTGCATTCCCTGCCTGACGGAGGTGACAAATGCACGTGTTTCGCTCTGTGTTTGTCAGTGTGCGCCTGGGTCGTCAGCTTTGTTGCGGCTTTGCCAGCGACATTACACGTCAAGACACAGCCGTGGTATGATGAGGCTCACTGCATGTATGACAGCATTGATTGGCAACGTGCTGCAGCATATCAAAAAATTGTATTTTTCTTCATTGTCTTTGGAATTATGTGTTTCTGTTACTCCAGAATATTGACGACTGTCCTGAATTCACCATCAAGTAAAAGAATTCGGACAGTGAAATTGATTTCTGTCACTGTGGTTGTGTTTGTGCTAGGGTGGGCACCATACAATATAGTGATACTGCTTTGGACCCTAAGCCATCTAGACCCTTTTAAAGACTGCAACTGGTCCATAAATCTGAATTATGCGAACTATATTACACAGTGTCTAGCCTACTCGCACTGCTGCCTCAATCCTGTGTTCCACGCCTTCGTCGGAGTTACGTTTAGAACACACCTGAAAGTGATTGTTCAGAAAATCTTGCCAGCACCACAAGCCGGTCTGGATTCTCACCGCACCAGAATGATAGTCATACCATCACAAGAGAGATTCTGACAATATGCAGGATACAACAAGGGTGTTGCCACACCTGAATAACCAGTGGTGTAGTCTACGTAGAACTCAGGTAAACACAGTATACCCACTTCAAAATGTCAGGGATTTCAGTATGCCCACTTAAAATTGATTGATCCATTATTTTGAATAGCACAAATATATACAGTATACCCACTTCCAAAAATGCTCAAATATACAGTATACCCACCATAAAAAAGTAGACTACGCCACTGTGAATAACTGGAGCACCACAAGGACAATCACAGGATCTTAACCTTATAAAGTTAATAAACCGAAGTGCTATGTATTGAGAATGTGAATTAAGAATTATTGTGCTTATTCATGGACATGTTGTAGCAATATATTAGGTAATATACAGTATGTTTGCAAGATATTGTGACACGGCACGTTTTTTTTCTTGGAGAATGTGACATTGTTGTCAGACAAAATACATCAGACGGTTTATAAATTCTGTTTTGAAGAATTAAAGATGTAGGGCAGGCAATTGCATGTGTGAAGTCTCAACATTTCCTGTGCAGGCTAGAGGTGAGAGGCCGGTCAATATGTAAAATGAAACAAAGGCTCATATCATTGCCGAATGTCAGGCAGAAGTGAGGGCAGAGAGAGTAGAGAGAGAGAGAGGTTCCATTGGCCCATTGTTTCCGGGTTCTATTATTGCAAGGGGGAGGGGGGTAAATCCCCCTTTAGGCAGACCTAGGCAGACCTAAGGACTGTTCTATTCAATGCTAGGAGCAGGGCCGCTGACAGCTTTGGCTGGGCCCAGGACAAAGTCATCTGAAAGGGCCCCCCACCCAACGCATTAAATGTGATGAGGACCCAATTATGGGCGCCCCATCTCCCTGGGCCAGGGACAGCTGACCCCTTTGTCTCCCTTGTCGGCTCCCCTGGCTAGGAGTATTATGACACGCCCCTTTAGGCAGACCGGAACCAGGTCATGTTAAGTGCCCATAGCAACATATTACATTGGCATATCTCTATACTTAAAGAATCTCTGATGAGGGGGCTGATGAGTGGAGGTGCAGAACGCACACCAGAAACAGAGGTGCTGGCAACCAGAAATACACCTGCAGGAGGAGAGAAGTGCCACCAGAAACAGAGGTGCTGGCAACCAGAAATACACTTGTAGAAGGAGAGAAGTGCCACCAGATACAGAGGTGCTGGCAACCAGAAATACACTTGTAGAAGGAGAGAAGTGCCACCAGATACAGAGGTGCTGGCAACCAGAAATACACTTGCAGGAGGAGAGAAGTGCCGCACACTCTCGAGCTAAATAAACAAGTCTTTAATGTGACAACGTTTCGGCCTGTCAGCACGTGACCTGAGGAAGGCTGACAGGCCGAAAGGTCAAATTGAAAGAAGTGAGGGGGCTGCCAGGCAGAAGTGAAAAACTCTGCGGACTGTTACAGTAAATTACTATATGATTACAGAGACCAGAACAACACCATTTGACGATAGCACAACATGCTGTTTGCTGGAGATCTTTTGATGTTGTTGATGATTGTTTATCACTAATGTCTAAACAGCTTTAAAACAACAGACAATGAGAAATAAAGCAATAGGCTACAAATAATGATAAATCATTTAAACTAAAAATGAGATTTTTTTTTAATTAACTTTGATTTGAAGTTAAACCATGATTATTTTACAGTTTTATGGCAGAGGGAATTAATTATAGCCTATAAGTTATCATGACTTATCACTGACATCCCTTTTTAAAGTGTATTGTTTGGTTACGTCATGATGAAGAAACTATACTACTACAACGTCTACACTTACAAAGAGTGTGTACAAACCTTCAATTTTCGTATAAAAAATGTTTTATTTGGTTTCCATGACTTCAGCAGAGAGTACAGTAGCATGTTTTACATAATAAACCTCATTTTTCTACTAGTCCTCCTGGGCGCCTTCCACCTTCTAGGCTACTACTCCTCCTGGGCACCTTCCACCTCTTAGAATAATTCTTGTTTAATTTATTTTAATTTTATTATTTATTTTTTGTCATTTGTACTTATGTTGATTACTTTATTGTCTTATCGTACTTGTCTTTGTGTTAATGTCTCTTAATGTACCCTGAATAAACTTCCAATAATAATAAAAAAAAACGTCTACACTTACATCTGTGATAAGGATGTTAAACGGTAAGCTAAATCACACTTGCGAGGGAGAATGCGCTTTCACGAGAATGCGCACGTGAACGTGCCTGGAATATAGCGCATTCTCGGTTCCGCATCGCACTCCTTTGACACCTTGAGGACGTTCAGCGCATCAGGTAAAGTGTGAAGTTTTCAAACGCATTACAAACATTTGTCATTGTTCCGAAATCTCTAAGAGCACTCGGTTTGATCCACAAATTAGATGTTTTAACTGTAAACGTCAGCCTAAACAAAGAAGGCAGTTGGCTAAACGTGGTTTGTTTGTGTTTGCTCCGTGTAGGCCTATCATTTGAGAATCAGAAACAACAATATGAAAAAAAAATCCGTAGGCTGTTAGGCTACTAATTTTGTTCATCAAAAAACCAATAGACTCACTCTAACCACTTGATTTTTGAATTTCACTTGAATGCTGAAGTTGTGAAAGATAAGGATTTGAAAAATATTTTCTATCCGTTTATAGATAGTTTATCGTCGATGCGCGATAAACATCCGGGTTGATTGCGCATGGTTTCCCCTCTCAGTGTGCCTTGCCCTTATTCTGGCCAATTACTTGCGCACTCTGTGAGGAAAAGTGTGAACTTAATTTATTAGAACACAGGTCAAGTCAAGCCATGTGTAGGCATACTTTATTGTCGAATCTATAGCCTAGGGGTTAGCACAAGAAGTTGACCAGTCTCCAATGTGCAGTTAAACTAAACATAGCCTATAAATAACACATTGACAGATCTCTCTCTCTCTCTCTCTCTCTCTCTCTCTCTCTCTCTCTCTCTCTCTCTCTCTCACACACACACACACACACACACACACACACTCTCTCTCTCTCACACACACACACACACGCGCACCTATACAGTTAGTGCTCAAACAAGTAATGTGAAGTGGTGCAGGTGCTGTATACAGTGCAACAGTAGCCTGCAGTAGGTAGCCTACCAGGGGTGAAAGCAGAGGCCATGCTGTATACAGTGCAACAGTAGCCTGCAGTAGGTAGCCTACCAGGGGTGAAAGCAGAGGCCATGCTGTATACAACAGTACAGTAGCCTGCAGTAGCCTACCAGGGGAGAAAGCAGAGGCCATGCTGTATACGGTGCAACAGTAGCCTGCAGTAGCCTACCAGGGGTGAAAGAAATGCTCATGAACTGTCCTCCAGTGGCCATGCGTGTTGATGTGGTTTTCTACAGTGTGTTGATGAGTCTGGCTTGTGGAAATAACCTGTTACTCAGTCTGCTTGCGCAATGCGCAGCACCGCAAGTTTCAGTAGCACTTTCCTGATGGTAGAAATGTTGGTGGGTCTGGTGGTTTGAGAACAGAATCTTCTCTAGAAATTCTAGTAGAATGTTTCCATGGTGATTAATTGTGCAGCACTTGCCCTCTTCAGTTTGCACAGAAATGTATGGCACCTACCATTACAATATTTATTATATTAGTGTAACGGGGTGAACTGTTTGTGCTCAGGGCAAGGTATGTCCCTCTGTTTTTACCGTAATATTGACGTCATGGGACTCTGCCAGCCGCTGAATGGCTAATTGGTCAGTGGCGAATAGGCCATGGTTTTTATAAAAACACCCGGAATAGTTGGCTCGTAAAGCTCCCCGGTGTTCGGGTGCCTGCAGAGGGCTTACCCTGTGTTCTTGTTGGTGCGCCGAGGTCCTGGGTTCCAGCGCACTTTGCTACGCCCCAGCTACCAATGTTTGGGTTGGACAGTGTCTCTGTCACCCGACTGCTTGTTGCTCTCCACCCGCTGTCCAGTGGCGCGGAGAGTGCCATCGAGGGTCTTGGGCGATGAAAGCTCACCGTGGGCAGGTGGCCCATCGCTGTTTTGTCCTTTAGTAATTTAGTTTGCCTTTCTGTTTGATTTTGTTTGTTTGTTTTGTTTGTTTGTTTTTTTCTACCCCCTTCTTTAGCTGCTTACAGGGCAGGTACCTGTGCGTTGCGCACATAGTAGACTAGTGGTGAATTACACCCAAAGGAATTATCATGTGTGTAGTGATTAGTATGCGAACTGGATTTGCTTGTGTATATTCTCACTCATTGAATCACTTGCTTGCCGTGGTGGCGTGCCTACGCGCATGAGTGCGTGTGTGTGTGCATTTAATCGTAGGCACCTTTTATACACAGTTAACCTGCCTTGGAAGCCCGCTGCAGTGTAATATCTGGGGCAGCCAATCTTTGATTAATTGTTTAATTTTATTTAGGGGTG
Organism: Engraulis encrasicolus; assembly: GCF_034702125.1. Taxonomy (NCBI): domain Eukaryota; kingdom Metazoa; phylum Chordata; class Actinopteri; order Clupeiformes; family Engraulidae; genus Engraulis; species Engraulis encrasicolus. The sequence continues at coordinate 430,616 of NC_085870.1, forward strand.
TGGCTCCCAAGTGTTGTATGTTTTTTTATGTTTGTATAAATAAAGAACACATTTTTATTCCACGGGGAAACACGTCTCCGTCCATATATCTATCCGAACCTGTTGTGCCTTTACTGGTTGAAATCAAAATATATTCTGGGGTGGAAGTCCCCCAGTGGCGTAGTCGTGCAATCACAAGTATCAATTTGATTACTATTTTAGGAAAAGTAACATCTAAAGTTCCACTCTGCTACATTAGCTAGGGATGCAAACAATTAATCGATTAATCGACTTAAATCGATGAATGCGTTAATCGATAAAAAACATTAATCGCAATTAATCGACAATTCAACTGACAAGAGACCCAGGTGAAAGGGCATGTGAAGAGTGTGTGTGAGGAGGGATGTGAATCATGCGAATATTTAAATCACCTTTGGATTAAAGAATTTTAAAATAATTAATTTAAATGTGGTATTTTATCTCAATTTTTAATTAAAATGTTAAGGTTTTATTAGTTTTTTTTTCAAGAAACATTGAGATTTCGGGGGAAAACGTCGCTTATCAATTAATCGTAAGTCGATCGATAAGGCTATCAATGAATTAATCGTAATTATCGTAATGAATAAATCGAATAATTTGCCTCCATAATATTAGCACTATATCAGTTCTAGCTTTAGTGAGCAATGAAATAATGACAGCTTCACACAGATGCACACAGAATATTTTACCTCCTCTGGGGTCTAAGCCACCCATGTCTCTGAAACCTGTAACGTCCCTGAAGTAGGGAGGCCTACTCCTCTTTCAGCCTGTAGCTTACTGTCGATATAATGTATTTGTGTGCTGCATGGTCACAATGACAAATGGAAAGTATCTTGTATTTCTGACCTTGTATTTCACTGATTTACTTTTCATTGTCTTTTAGGATGGATCTTGTAGAAAGTTCAACCTTCCAGTATGATTATTATTATAACATAACATACTATGATGAATGTGACATGAGTGATGTCATCAAATTCGGAGCCATAGTTTCTACACTGGTCCTCTGTGTGGTGACGGTCCTCAGCCTCATTGGAAACCTGCTGGTGATTGTGATCCTGCTCAAGTATGAGAACCTCAAGTCCTTTACCAACTGCTTCGTCCTCAACTTGGCTCTGTCAACCCTCGTGTTCACCTCTGGATTACCCTTCCTGGCACAATATCATTATTTGGACCAGTGGGTGCTTGGAGACTTCGCCTGCAAGGCTCACGTTTTTGTGCTTGACTCAGGCGTCTACAGCAGTGTGTTATTCTTGACTCTAATGACCCTGCAAAGGCACAGGGTGCTAGTGCATTCCCTGCCTGATGGAGGTGACAAATGCAAGTGTTTCACTATGTGTTTGTCAGTGTGCGTCTGGGTTGTCAGCTTTGTTGCGGCTTTGCCAGCGACATTACACGTCAAGACACAGTGGTGGTATGGTGTGGCTCACTGCATTTCTGACAGCCTTGATTGGCAACGTGCTGCAGCATATCAACAAAATGTATTTTTCTTCATTGCCTTTGCAATTATGTGTTTCTGTTACTCCAGAATATTGACGACTGTCCTGAATTCGCCATCAAGTAAAAGAATTCGGACAGTGAAATTGATTTCTGTCACTGTGGTTGTGTTTGTGCTAGCGTGGGCACCATACAATATAGTGCTACTCCTTCGGACCTTAAGACATCTACACCCTTTTAATGAATGCAACGGATACATAAACCTGGCTTATGCCTACTATATTACACAGTGTCTAGCCTACTCGCACTGCTGCCTCAATCCTGTGTTCCATGCCTTCGTTGGAGTTAAGTTTAGAACACACCTGAAAGTGATCGTTCAGAAAATCTTGCCAGCACCACAAGCCAGTCTGGAGTCTCACCGCACCAGAATGATAGTCATACCACCACAAGCCAGTCTGGAGTCTCACCGCACCAGAATGACCACTCACCATCACAAGGGAGATTCTGACAATGCAGGACACAACAAGGGTGTTGCCACACCTGAATAACCAGTGGTGTAGTCTACGTAGAACGCAGGTATACGCAGTATACCCACTTCAAAATTTCAGGGATTTCAGTATACCCACTTAAAATGGATTGATCCATTATTTAGAATAGCACAAATGTATACAGCATACTCAATTCAAAAAATGCTCAAATATACAGTATACCCACCACAAAAAAGTAGACTACACCCCTGTGAATAACTGGAGCACCACAAGGACAATCACAGGATCTTAACCTTATAAAGTTAATAAACCGAAGTGCTATGTATTGAGAATGTGAATTAAGAATTATTGTGCTTATTCATGGACATGTTGTAGCAATATATTAGGTAATATACAGTATGTTTGCAAGATATTGTGACACGGCACGTTTTTTTTCTTGGAGAATGTGACATTGTTGTCAGACAAAATACATCAGACGGTTTATAAATTCTGTTTTGAAGAATTAAAGATGTAGGGCAGGCAATTGCATGTGTGAAGTCTCAACATTTCCTGTGCAGGCTAGAGGTGAGAGGCCGGTGATGGTCAATATAAAATGAAACAAAGGGTCATATCATTGCCGAATGTCAGGCAGAAGTGAGGGGGCTGATGAGTGGAGGTGCGAAACGCACACCAGAAACAGAGGTGCTGGCAACCAGTAAAACACCTGCAGGAGGAGAGAAGTGCCGCACACTCTCGAGTTAAAAAACAAGTCTTTAATGTGACAAGGTTTCGGCCTGTCAGCACGTGACCTGAGGAAGGCTGACAGGCTGAAATGTCAAATTGAAAGAAGTGAGGGGGCTGCCAGGCAGAAGTGAAAAACTCTGCGGAACTCTGTTACAGTAAATTACTATATGATTACAGAGACCAGAACAATAAGGGCCCAATGTGAAGGCAATATAATAACATAAGCCACAAAGAAGTCCAGAAACCATATAAAAATGTAATTTAAAAAAATATATAAAAATTATAATGTCAATGGGGTCGCCAAAAAATTGTGAGGTCAAAATGGGGTCACACGCCAAAATGTGTTGGGAACCTCTGAGTTAAGGACTAATCACTGAGGATAAGTCATACAGTTTTTAATGAATAAACTACATTATATTGTATGAAGATGAGTATGTGTACTGGCATCTAGTGGTTAGGTGTAAGATTGCAACAGGCTGCTGTACTTTGTACAGTAGGTTTAGAGGATGTGTAAGAGCAAGTTAAGTCAGCTTTTATTGTCACTTTCTTCATATGCACAAGACATGCCAGGAAAATGAAATGACATTTTCTCTCTATACCAATATGCCAGGACAAGACATATACAAGACCAACATTTTACAGACTGACATCAGTTCAGTTCAGTTCAGTTCAACTTTATTGGTACCCGAAGGTAAACTGGGTTTGCAGTATAAAAGAGAAGATGGCTGTCCTTACATCAGAACCACAATGACACATGACACATAAACATGGAGTCTAAAAAGACACATGTACGCTTCACAAATAAATAAATAAAATGTTTGACATTTGACTGAATACACATACAACATGTAGCCTACACACAAGGGTGGGGGGGTATAAACTAACTGCAGTGGTGGGCCACAACACTTCATACAACCACTATAGGACCATGGCGGAAGTGACACCACACTCCTGGCGCAGATAAAGTGCAAAGACCATTTTTACAAATACATAGGTTTATTTTACATCTTGTTTAGCAAAGTAATTGCAGCTGGGACAAAACTGCTTTTGAACCTATTGGTTCTGCAACCAGGAACTATCAGCCTCCGTCCAGAGGGGAGGTACTGGAACTCACTATGCAAAGGGTGTTGGCTATCATCTATGATAGCCATTGCTATCCGCTGTAGTTGCTTTGCATACAGGGAAGAAGGGTGCAGCTGTGGTTCACCGATCAGTTTACTTGACCACTTAACAATTTGGTATAGGCGGTGAGACATAAAGTGCAAGACAGGACAGGACAATAAGTGGTCAATAATAAATACAGTACAAATGAACATTTAACATTCAAAATGTAACATTTAACATGTAAACACAAGACAAGGTAAATATAAAATAGAATGTAGACATTATTATTTATTATATTAATAATAACAGCAGTGAGTTATATAAAGTAGTAGATGGGGTAGCAGCATTTTATTGTTCGTTTGCCAGCATATTTCAGCCAATGTGTTTGTGTGTGTGTGAGTAATGGAGAGATAGAGAGAGGGAGAGTGCGTGTATTGAGGGGGGAGAGGGGATTTCCCAATGTCAAGTGTTGTAGCCTTGGGGAGAGGGGATTTCCCAATGTCAAGTGTTGTAGCCTTGGGGAGAGGGGATTTCCCAATGTCAAGTGTTGTAGCCTTGGGGAGAGGGGATTTCCCAATGTCAAGTGTTGTAGCCTTGGGGAGAGGGGATTTCCCAATGTCAAGTGTTGTAGCCTTGGGGAGAGGGGATTTCCCAATGTCAAGTGTTGTAGCCGTGGGGAGAGGGGATTTCCCAATGTCAAGTGTTGTAGCCGTGGGGAGAGGGGATTTCCCAATGTCAAGTGTTGTAGCCTTGGGGAGAGGGGCTTTCCCAATGTCAAGTGTTGTAGCCTTGGGGAGAGGGGATTTCCCAATGTCAAGTGTTGTAGCCTTGGGGAGAGGGGCTTTCCCAATGTCAAGTGTTGTAGCCTTGGGGAGAGGGGATTTCCCAATGTCAAGTGTTCTAGCCTTGGTAGTGCGTGAAATGCCCAGTGATTGGACACTCTTTGGTGAATTCCGCGGAGTATCCATCCACTCACTAGGCATTTCCTGCATTACCAAGACTAGAACACTTGACATTGGGAAATGGTAATTGTGTGTGTGTGTGTGTGTGTGTGTGTGCGTGCATGTGTGTGCGTGTTTGTGCGAGTGCTGTAGTGCTTACACATGGCAATGAAACAGACAAACAAACAAAAACAACAAAATTCCATTACAACATGAACTGGTCATTCTGACGTCTTTCACAATATCCTTGGTTGACGTCTCTCATAGTGTCTGATGTCTTTCACAGTGTCCAAGGCCTTCATTGACCACCTACAGCAGTGGTTCCCTACGGGGTCACAGAGAGAAGGGATTGTTTGCAAAAAGACAAAACTAGAATATACCTGTGTTTTTGTAACCTTTCCAGACATTAATAGTAACAATATTCACTTCAATGTGTTTATTCAACATATTTACCTCTCCGGTGATTTACATTAGAGTTTAGCCAAAAAATATGTTTATTCAGTTGTAAAATGGGAGGTGTGGTATTCTTAAAATATTCTTAAGTTCAAAAGGAGGTCCCAGCAGAAAATAAATTGGGTACCAGTGACCTACACTGCCAAAGTCTCACCTGACATCACCTGGACTAGGTCTGCAGTCTCACTTGACATCACCTGGACTAGGTCTGCAGTCTCACTTGACATCACCTGGACTAGGTCTGCAGTCTCACTTGACATCACCTGGACTAGGTCTGCAGTCTCACTTGACATCACCTGGACTAGGTCTGCAGTCTCAGCATCACCTGGACTAGGTCTGCAGTTTCACTTGACATCACCTGGACTAGGTCTGCAGTTTCACTTGACATCACCTGGACTAGGTCTGCAGTTTCACCTACTCCGTCTCCACTAGGTCTGCAGTTTCATCTGACATCAGGTCTACGTGACTCTCATCAAAGTCAAAGTCAAAGTCAAAGTCAAAGTAAACTTTAATGTCCCAAAAAGGGAAATTCAAGTGGTCAGGGTGCTATACAAAGACAGGACTTAACAACAGAATAAAAACATAAAATGACAGATAAATAAATACAACCCCCTCCCCCATGTCTCTCTGACTCCTCCAAAACAGCTGATTGCTACGATACATATTTCTCTCCATCTCTCTCCCACACACACACACACACACACACACACACACACACACACACACACACACACACACACACACACACACACACACACACACACACACACACACACACACACACACACACACACACACACACAGTGTCAAGTCCCTTGCTGGGAACTGTGTCTTTCATTGAAAATTCTAATTGCAGAGGGCCATGCCATGTGTCTTAAGGGTGCACTGTATAGGATGGTGGCCAGAGTAGGGCATTGTAACTTTGCTGATCATTGTGTGATGCCTATTGCCAAATTTGATATTTTCATTAATATTTACTAAATGTTTTAACTAATATTTACTAGCATGATCAAAGCACAGGGGCCTATGCTACAAAGCTGGTTCAGGATAAGTTCAGGTTAAGTTAAGAGGTATATCACCTAATACAAGAGCCTTTTTTAAGAAAATGAGGACTCCAGGCTCTTCTATTAGATGATTTACCTCTTAACTTAATCTTAACTCAATGTGAACCAGTTTTGCAGCATAGGCCCCAGTAAAAGTGTTGAAGCAAAATATTTCCATTTCTGCACATTCAAAATGGCGGACAATGGAGAAGATGTATGAAGAGTGCCCAGTTATAATGAACACTTACAATTTGGTGGTGGTGGTATTCATGAAAAAGGGAACATTTGTGAATGGGCAGCAGGAGTTCTGGAAATAAACTACTAAAAATATTACACAGTGCACCTTTAAAATTAAAAATAGTGAAGATGTTGAACTCAGTTAATTTGCTTATTTGACAGGGACCGTCTACAAGACAGATTCCAGTACCATGGTCAATAAGCAACACCAAAGACTCATGTGGTAATACAAAATAAAAATCACATCACATCCCCTGCACTAGATGCAGCATTTATACTGTAGCTGTGTGTAATAGCACTGCTAAAAGTAGCATTTATACTGTAGCTGTGTGTAATAGCACTGCTAAAAGTAGCATGTATACTGTAGCTGTGTGTAATAGCACTGCTAAAAGTAGCATTTATACTGTAGCTGTGTGTAATAGCACTGCTAAAAGTAGCATTTATACTGTAGCTGTGTGTAATAGCACTGCTAAAAGTAGCATGTTAGCAAACCTACTGTACCTTCCCACGCCTCAAGACATTATCAGTATATCTACCGTACACACAGTATATCTCAATCCAAGGGTAAACTCTTGACTTTAAACAGAGAGCGAGAACAACACACAGACCTTTGGCACCTTACCACCAATATCAATATCATCATCATCATCATCATCATCATCATCATCATCATGACGCTACTCCAGTGGTTCTGAACCTTTTTTGAACAAATGCCCCATTGACCTCACCATAAGCCCACTCGATCNCCTTCGAGTTGTGCCACGTGTTGTTTTCGATATTTTTGTTTAATTTTTCGTACGAACCCCTAAACTTTTTAGAAAGCTGTGTTTCTTCACATTTTTCATGCAGACGGCCTAGGAACAAAACATTGATACTTCATATTTGTAGCCCAGCGCATGTAATGACTGAGAGCGGAAGATATTTACTCGCGACCATGTTGTTAGATTGTCAGTTTAGGTCTCGTGAAATGCGGAACTAAGGGCGGGACTTTCAAGCTGTATACCCTTGTTAGAGCTTTCATTACCACGCCCCTGCTTTAGTTTTGCCTGTACCCAGAGACTGTGCACAAAAATGTCATGGTCAAATTCACCACAAAAAAACACCAAAGAAAACAGGTTAATGTGTAAGGTCTTGTTGTTTCTGCATCCACTTGTTAAGTAGCTATTAGTAGCCATCAAGTAGCTATTAGAGATTTTTTTAGAGCCGGAGTAAACATCATTGATTGGGTGATATCAGGATCTGCTGTAATTGGCTGATAACAGGAGCTGATGTGAGTGTATATAAGGGTGTCAAGGTCACATGTGGCACTAACTTCAGTACAGGAGCACCATGGGCAAGCTTCTCATCTGCGCTGGTAAGCAACTCTTCCATTTGCTCGTTATATAACAATTGACATATTATTACATATTATAACATATTTATATGTACCTGTATCTGTATCAATTAATCCCTGAGCACATCCCAGAGTGTTTCTTGTCAAGTTTTGACCTTGGTGGCCCCTCCTCCGTGGAGAAAACGATAAAGTTTCCCAGCTGTCAGCCTCGCCACAACAACTTTTGAGGGACTGTTTTTCATTCACCATCCCAATTGCAAAGGAGAAAAGGACTTTACAATTGAGCTTTTGCAAGATATTGAAATATAATGCTGTTGTCAGTGATGTCATCATGACGAGAAGCAAGTGGAGGAGGCAAGTGGAGGAGGCAAGGTCCCATATTAAGATGCACTCATTGTCTCTGTCCTCAGGGGTGAGTGTGGTTGGAGGGAGTGTCTGTTTTTGGTTATTGTGAACGTCTGACCTCAGACGTGAGTGTAGTTGAGACACACTCTGACTCCTCCAGGTGACATCTCTTACCGTGTGAAGATGAATCGTACCATCTCTTCCATCATTAAAGTCAAGTGTCAGACGACATCTCCACGTTTTTGTTTCTCATCAACGATTCAATCCACTTGCTCTTTGTCTCATGAAACTGACAATGGTTGGCTTGTACTGTACGCTTTCCACCTGTATCACTGGGATGTGTAAAAAACATCTGTGTGATTTTGGTGGCACATATTGTAGCTTACACTTAAAAAAATGCAACTCGGGCTTTGTTATGACCATTTTTCAGTGTGAGAAATACAAATTGTGGAGTGAGAGAGTGTCAAAATGAGTGAGACCCACTCCCAAACAGTGAACTGACAGCCACAGTTATGCATGTGTCATAAACATGATGTCCATGTCATAAACAGTTTATGACTGTTGGCCTTAAGTGACATTCGGTTATGGGAAAGACAACCTTATCTTTCCCATAACCAAATGTCACTTAAGGCCAACAGTCATAAAATGTTTATGACATGGACATGATGTTTATGACTTATCTATGACTGTCTATTATGACACTGTAATGACATGCTTATGACACCGGCTTCAAGTAAAGTGTTACCCAATATAATATAGGTCAAGCTTGTGTTAATATATCTGGACATGTACTGTACTGTATGTAAATAGTAAAACTGTATGCAAATGCATCATATGTCTATAATCAGTAGTATAGTAGTGATTTCATCAGTGTGCAATGTCCTGCTAGCTTGCTAATCAGTGACACTGTAGACCAGGGGTTCCCAACCTTTTCCTTCAGGGACCCATATTTTTACCTTTGTAAGCTTTGGTGACTCAACCGTGTGAGCGCCCACACAAGAGGGAGTCACATGATACTCTGATTCCGGTGAAAACTCATTAGTTATCATTTTATTCCACAATTTCTCTTCAGTCAAATATAGAACAAATGTTTAATACATCACATTTTGTTGCTACAATGCATATATTTGTTTAAATGCTTTGTCATTTATTCAACATCTATTTATGGTATCAAAATTAAATATCTTAAAATCAAGAGGGCTTTGCGACCCACTGTGGATCTTTGGCGACCCACAGGTTGGGTCCCGAGCCATAGGTTGGGAACCACTGATGTAGACAACCTTGACCATGACCTTGACCATGACCATGACTTCTTCTCTCTTCTTCTGTAGACTGGCCATTAACATGTCTGATATACTAATGTTTGCTCGATTAACATGTCTGATATACTAATGTCTGCTCGATTAACATGTCTGCTCGATTAACATGTCTGCCCTCTTCTCTCTCCAACAGGGTTGGCTCTCCTGCTGCATGTGCAGCTAGGTAAGATCATCTCTTGTCTCAGATCTGTGGTTTTCCACCGTAGTGTTTACCCAGCTGTGTCCAGTTTGACCTCTGTAGTGTGTGCCTGAGCCTGACTGTGTTTAGTTCTCCTTTCCATGTTTCATAGTTTCTGCATTGGGTTGTAGGAATACCGCTACTCAATGTTAAAGGGGTATGCCACTATTTTGGGGCTTAATACAGTTGAAATCGTTGGCTGGGGTTTATAAAGGTGGTAAAGTGTCTTATTTTTCATGTTAAGCTTTGTCTTGCTTTAAGACAAGTTAAAAGAGGGAATATGTCGCTAAGCTAGTGAAAGTCAATGTAACCGTGTAGCATTGTAGCATACCCCTTTAAAAACTTGACACTGCAGACTGATTACAGTGGCGTCATGTTCTCATTTTCAGATGATCACACTGAAAAAAGACAATTTCAACCAGGATTTTTCAACCCCCCACTTTTTTTTTCTTTTTTTTTTCGCGAAACGTTTCTTGTGAAAACCATTCTTTGCACGCCCGAAATGAAAACTGTTGACTGCTGACTGACATTTTTCAGTTTTATCTTGTCATTTGGTTATCCTGCTCCCAGGATAGACGTTTTTGGACGTGCAGGCTTTAACCTACTCCTATCTTTAAGGGCAGTCATGGGTGAGCGGTTAGGGCGTCAGACTTGCATCCCAGAGATTGCCGGTTCGACTCCCAACCCGCCACGCTGGTGGGGGGAGTAATCAACCAGTGCTCTCCCCCATCCTCCTCCATGACTGAGGTACCCTGAGCTTGGTACCGTCCCACTGCACTTTTCCCTATGGAGCGCCACTGAGTGCTGCCCCCTTGCACGGGTGTGGCATAAATGCAATGTTGTTCTGTGCAGTGTTCACTTGTGTGCTGTGGAGTGCTGTGTCACAATGACAAATGGGAGTTGGAGTTTCCCAATGGGCTTTTTCTTTCACTCTTTTTCTCTCCTCCTCCAGGATCCTCCTACATCCTCTCCTGTTACTTCACCAACTGGGCCCAGTACCGGCCCGGTGCCGGTCGTTATACGGTGTCCAATATCGACCC
>NC_085870.1:448771-476271 GCF_034702125.1 Engraulis encrasicolus
TGTGTGTGTGTGTGTGTGTGTGTGTGTGTCTGTATCTTAAAGTGTGTGTGTGTGTGTGTGTGTGTGTGTGTGTGTGTGCGTGTGTGTGTGTGTGTGTGTGTGTGTGTGTGTGTGTGTGTGTCTGTGTCTGTGTCTGTGTGTGTGTGTGTGTGTGTGTGTGTGTGTGTGTACAGGCCTTTGCTATGGACTACTGGAAGAGTCAGGGTGCCCCTGCTGAGAAGCTGCTGGTTGGCTTTGAGACCGCTGGCCGCACCTTCCACTTGGCTGGCCTGGACAACACCGGCATTGGAGCGCCCTCTACTGGCCCGGGGCCCGCAGGACAGTTCACCGGGGAGAAAGGGATGCTGTCTTACTATGAGGTGGGGTTCACACACACACACACACACACACACACACACACACACACACACACACACACACACACACACACACACACACACACACACTAACAAACACACACACACACGTACACACACGACAGTAGACCAGGCAGACGCACACTAACACACAACACACACACACGACAGTAGACCAGGCAGACGCACACACATGCACACACACACACACACACACACACACACACACACACACACACACACACACACACACACACACACACACACGACAGTACACCACAGGCAGGCCGGCATGCTGTCCAACTATAAGGTGAAAAATTCCTCTTGCTTTCACTTTAATGTAATGCAATGCATCATAGCATCGGTCTGAACAAAAAATCCCCAAATCGTAAAGGGTGTAGTGACTATTGCTGTTCCCTTCTACAGATCTGCTCCCTGCTAAACCAGGCTGCCACCCTGCTTTGGGACGCACCCTGCTCCCTCTTCAGACAAGGGTGTAGTGACTATTGCTGTTCCCTTCTACAGATCTGCACCTTTCTGAACCAGGGTGCCACCCCGGTTTGGGACGCACCCCTGCTCCCTCTTTAGACAGGGTGTAGTGCCTGATCTTGTCCCCCTTCTACAGATCTGCTCCCTCTTTAGACAGGGTCTAGTGACTAATCTTGTCCCCCTTCTACATATCTGCTCCCTCTTTAGACAGGGTCTAGTGACTAATCTTGTCCCCCTTCTACAGATCTGCTCCCTCCTAAACCAGGGTGCCACCGCGGTTTGGGACGCACCCTGCTCCCTCTTTAGACAGTGTGTAGTAGTGACTAATCTTGTCTCCCTTCTACAGATCTGCTCCCTCTTTAGACAGTGTGTAGTGACTATTAATGTTCCCTTCTACAGATCTGCTCCCTCCTAGACCAGGGTGCCACCGCGGTTTGGGACGCACCCCTGCTCCCTCCTCAGACAGGGTGTAGGACTAGTGACTATTGCTGTCCCCTTCTACAGATCTGCTCCCTCTTTAGACAGGGTCTAGTGACTATTCTTGCCCCCCTTCTACAGATCTGCTCCCTCCTAGACAGTGTGTAGTAGTGACTAATCTTGTCTTTAGACCAGGGGGCCACCGCAGTTTGGGACGCACCTCTGCTCCCTCTTTAGACAGGGTCTAGTGACTAATCTTGTCTCTGTTCTACAGATCTGCTCCCTGCTAAACCAGGGTGCCACCGCGGTTTGGGACGCACCCTGCTCCCTCTTTAGACAGGGTCTAGTGACTTATCTTGTCTCTGTTCTACAGATCTGCTCCCTGCTAAACCAGGGTGCCACCGCAGTTTGGGACAATGGCCAGAGTGTTCCCTACGCCTACAACACCCAGCTGACATGGGTGGGATACGACAACCCTCACAGCGTGGAGCTTAAGGTACATATCTGGCAACCCCCACAGCGTGGAGCTTAAGGTACATATCTGGCAACCCTCACAGTGTGGAGATTAACCCTCTGAGGTCTAAGGCCTTTAAGAGGCTTTTCGGCTACTTGCACCACCCTGACATTTTCGAGCATTTTCATTTCATATATATATATTTGGAACCTGGAAGGTCTGGGGTTTCTAATGGTGTGACATATGTTTCAATGACAAAAACTCACAGAGTTACAGATTTGTTTTTGGAGACAAGTTGCCCTCTGAAGGGCACTCGGACCTCAGAGGGTTAAGGTACATATCTGGCAACATCACAGCGTGGAGCGTAGGGTACATATCTGGCAACATCACAGCGTGGAGCTTAAGGTATCAGTTCATATATATATTATTAGATTACAGTAAGGCAAGGCAAGGCCAGGCATATTTATTTGTATAGTGCATTTCATACACAACAATAAAAACAACAACAATGGAAAAAAAGTGTTAAACACAAGAAACAAAAATGTCATTTGCATAATAATGTGGAATGCAGTGTGGATTGCATTCTCACAGAAAATGCTGGAAGCTGGCTGAGCAGTTTTATTTTTGATATCTATACCTAAATTTAAAAACAAACTACTGTTGTGAAAACAAAGCTTAAAAAATGTGGGGAAAATCCATCCACCCAGTCAGAATTATGGGCCAAACAATTCAGCCATCTTGAATTGTTGGAGCTCTGCGTTTCGAGGATATACTAAATAACATACATGGTATTTTAATTTGGCTAAGAAACACTGTGTATGATATAATTTGAAAATCAACATGGCTCAAAGTGGGATTCGAACTCACAACCTCCATAACTCAAATCCAGCACCTTTGTCACTGAACCAAGCAGCTGGCTGTCGGAAGCATTCCAGCAAGACAATAATCAAATTGCATTGAAGAGCTGTACAATAGAATTCTAGAATTGTAGTGCAGGTGCTCGTTAAGAATAGAATGTTGAGAGAATGTGACAGTTGAGATGGAACCTTGTACTGGCAGTACCTGTTCTGATACTCTGTATGGCAGGTAATCAGGGCTGATAGTATTCAGGCTCCATGCCTGATTTCAGGCTTGACAGAGTTTGCAAAAATTAAAAACATTGATAATAATTAGCCATTAGGTTAGGTATCTCAGAAAGTGTTGCAAGTTCAGAGTTTTCTTCTACTATCAGGCTTGAATAATGGTCATACACAGGCCAACAAATGTTTGAATATGTGTCAAAACAGGCCTACGTTACGTCACTATGCAGTATCTTGTCGTCGTTGTTAGAGCAGGGGAAAAAGTTCAGGCTCAGGATTTTTTGTCACTATCACCCCTGGGTACATATTTTACTCTAAGGCAGAGGGCAGAATCACAACAGTTTCTATTTTTTAAAGAATTGGCACATGTCCTTCTCACAGATTGGAGTCATATCGCACATCTTTCTAACAATGCTTGAATGAAGTTTATAGGTTAAACGGTTCATTCACAAATGGACCTCTTGTGGCAGATGCGCTGACCTCTTCAGAGAGACACTTCAAAAATGAATAGGACACAGCCATTGGGTTTTTTACACACCTGCCATTTAAAAAGTAATGGGACATGATCTTTTCACCGTATGGAGTCATCTTCCAGAGCTCGCTAACAAAGGTTCAACTAAAGCCGGGCATACACGTGCGATATTTTCACTCGGGGGTCTTAAGCTTCTGCTCACACTGCACGATGGAATTTCACTGTTTAAAAGTTCACAGCTCATGACTCACGTCCTCACACTACACGAGCCGACAGTCGGATGCGAGCAAAATGCTTCCACCGTACGACGCGACGTAGCGCTGGTTTAACTGTGCGATTTACGCATGAGCCACGACCAGAATTTCAAACCGTTTTGATTTTCTTGCGACCCTGCACGATCGTGAGGCGAAATCGCTTCGCAGAAAACGAAAAAGCGTCAAGAGACACGGACACGCTATAGCAGAACAAATGATCCCCAAGCCGGGCCGGTCGTTTTAGTGTTTTCTATCTCGAAAGGCCTATGAGGAGTAGTTCCATTTTTACAGACCTGCACAAGATAATCAAGCAAACATAAACACCACTTAGAGATTACTAGAAGCAAGCATAAACACCACTTAGAGATTACTAGAAGCAAGCATAAACACCACTTAGAGATTACTAGAAGCAAGCATAAACACCACTTAGAGATTACTAGAAGCAAGCATAAACACCACTTAGAGATTACTAGAAGCGGGACTTGCTCTGCAAGCCTGCTAAATGACTATTAAGATATTAAAATTAAAAAAGTATTTTGAATGAAAACATTTAAAATATATCAATAGAATTATAATGTGTGTTTGTGTGTGCGTGTGTGTGCGTGTGCGTGTGCGTGTGCTTGCGCGCACGTGTGTGTGTGTGTGTGTGTTCAGGTCCAATGGCTGAAGCAGCAGCAGTTTGGTGGTGGGATGGTGTGGACCATCGACATGGACGATTTCAGCGGCACCTTCTGCGGCCAGGGCCAATACCCCCTCATCAGCACCATCAAGAACAACCTCGGCAGTAAGCACACACACACACACACACACACACACACACACACAGCCCCGCCGACAGGGGGGGACAAAAGGGCTTTTTGTCCCGGGCCCAGGGATAGGGGGGCCCAGAACTGGGCCCTCATTAAGTTTGTGATTAATGGTTCCATCTCATTTCAAAATAAGTTGGTCCTTGAGAGAGGGAGAATGCGCTATATTTGCATTAAATAAATTATGCAGATATTTTGCCTTTCCTGTCCTTAAAAAGGGATCAAGAACTCGCACCTCCCCCCACCCCCAGTGCACAAATGGTTTGGTCGGTCATTACGAGAAAGAAAAAAACGTCTTCAACTTAAACGCGGCTCGTGCCAATTTGCCAAGGTGTCTGAAGACGCAGTCGTTCAAACCAGGAGGGCAGAAAATGAAGGAAAGGAGAAAATAGAGGAAGACACCAGAAGCCCCAGGAATTCAGTAAAATATTCTTCAGATGATGCAGGTACTAATAACAGGCAGAGGACACAAACAAAGCAAACGTTTCCCTTCATAAACAGACACGCACTGCACTGCAGCATTCATGTTTAAAAGGAGATCAGAGTCACTGATAAACACAATAGAAAACGGGCATCGGATCATTTTATAACAGCTTAGTAAAATTGTGTTTCAAATCTGACCATCAGTGACCTTAGCTAAGAATATGCACATTAGCCCAGGATCATACCGTGATGAGAAGTTGCGTCGCGCGCAGGGAGAGGGCAAGGGAGAACTTTTAAAACAGCGCTATTAATATGCAACGCTATAAACGCTTAGCGCGTAGGCTATAAATCCCGCTTAGCGCAAATGCTAACACATGATCAACCTGTTAACTTTGTGGGGAGAAATACAGTGTAGATTCGTTTTGCATATAGGCCTACATTTCTGCAACTTGACTTGTTCCTGTGTTTGGCTATTCCTGGTGTGGGAAGACTGATGAGGGAGCACAGTACAAGACCTGTGTTCCACTGATGTCTTTGGTGTGCTGCTCACTTGTTCACTGTCATCACACGTCACTTGAAGTCAGTTTAGCAAACGGGAGCTGATTCAGTCAGGCACGTTTTGATGTGCAAGCCTTCAAATTGCCAAAGTAAATTACACTAACACTTGTGTTATTATTGACAATGTGAATCCTATTTGTTTTGTTTCATTTCTAAATAAATGTTGGCGAGAATGCATGGATAGTATACACTGACTTCTATAGTATAACATAATAGAATTCTGTGATAGTATAATTGGATGGATAGATCATTTACTTTGGAATTGTATGCATCATTGTGAGGCTACTTTGGTACCAATGTCATTTCTTTTATAATGGGTAGGCCTAATATTACATAGCATATCATGTGGTGCGCTTTCAGGCCGAAAGTGTATGCCTAGTCTGGCCACCTGGTCTCTCTTGAAAAAAAAATTGGTGGCTAGGTTTGTCTGGTTTTTTTTTTGGTGGGGGGGGGGGGGGGGGGGGGGTGGGGGGGGGGGGGGGTAGGGGGGTAGGCGGAAGGCGGGCCCATTGATATTTTTTTGTCCCGGGCCCAGCCAAACCTGTCAGTGGCCCTGCACACACACACACACACACACACGCACGCACGCACGCACACACACACAGGGGCAAATACCATCGTCAGCATCATCGAAAACTACTCACGGAGTAAGAACACACACACTCATTTCTACCTTACCTCCTAACCTAATTTCTGTGTGTGTGTGTGTGTGTGTGTGTATCCCTCAGGTGGTACCTGCTAAAGAGTCTACAGGAGGTTTCAGAGCTACTGCACTTGACAGGCCTGCAGCTCCTTCATCTGTTCCTGTTGCCACGACACACACACACACACACACACACACACACACACACACACACACACACACACACACACACACACACACACACACACACACACACACACACACACACACACACACACACACACACACCTGACAGGTCTGCAGCTCCTTCATCTGTTCCTGTTCTTCGACACACATGTGTAGAGCAGCAATAACGGATACTAACATTGTAAACCACAATCGAACAATAAAAGCATCAATGAAATTAAAAATCCAAAAGCCTTCTGTGTTTTGACTTTGAGGTGAGGGGGGAGGCAGGGGAAGGGGGGTTAGTCTATCTGTGTGTAATACCTAGGGGGGAGGGGGGGGTAGTTAGTCTACCTGTGTGTAGTCTACCTGTGTGTAATACCTTCTCCATGGGGGGAGATGTAATTACATTACATTGCATTTGGCAGACGCTTTATAACCAAAGCGACTTTCAGAAGTGGACATAATCATAGCCGACATCACAAGCATTATTTTAAGCATTTCGGAAACAACATACCATACAGAAGACACTAAAGGGCTTAAAGCGCTCAGGAGACTTTGCAGGGTAATATTACTCAGGTGCTCATCTGTACCGGGTGAAGTGTAGGTCCAAAAAAGGAAGGAAAAAGCAGAGGCACTCTGAGATTTGAGAAAAATATTTAAAAAGCCTTTAATTTAACATGGCAAATTCAGTTTAAAAGGCCCATGTGCTTTTAAACTGAATTTGCCATGTTAAATTAAAGGCTTTTTTAATATTTTTCTCAAATCTCAGAGTGCCTCTGCTTTTTCCTTCCTTTTTTGGACCAACATACCATATATATTGTGCTTGGCTTTCCCACACCTGGTATAATAAAAAGCTTACCGCAAGTGTGGAGACGTGGAGGATTCTGGGTATTCCGTCACGGCAAGGAGGCCGACGACGAGCAGCCTTGAAAATTCTACTGATCAACAGCGTGGCGCTTGGTATATTTTGAAGCATACTTCACTTTGTATCAGAACTTGGTAAGTCACGTGACGTGAAATCTTGGACATTACTCACCCTAGCAAGGCCAGGACGAGTGTTGCCAGATTGGGCGGGTGCCCAACCAATTGGGCTACTTTGGATGAGCGTCTGGGGGTAAAAACGGGAAAAATTGGCCATTTGGCGTTTTTTTCAGCTGTTTTGGGCCCATAGAAGTCAATGTAATTTGTTGAATTTGGGCGGAATTTAGCGCATTTTGGCGGTTTTTGAGAACCTTTTGGGCGGGATTTGATCAGACACATCTGGCAACACTGGCCAAGACACTTCACATTGAGAAATGCCCACTGAATGAAGGATACCATTGAGAAATGCCCACTGAATGAAGGATACCATTGAGAAATGCCCACTGAATGAAGGATACCATTGAGAAATGCCCACTGAATGAAGGATACCATTGCGTACAAGCAAATAGCTGGATTGAGTTTGACATGTCCATGATTTTTTTATCAGAGAGAGGTGGCAACCCTTATAAGACATTATATTGAAATGGTGCGTTAAACTGTAGTCTTGGCCATGAATAAGGTCAAACACGCTGATGTAAAAACGGCATAGAAATGTTTAATATCACGGTTGATTTCAAATGTACAATTTGCATGAAATGACTGTAACTTTTCAACAGTATACACAGTGCTGCTGACCTGCCCGTCAGTAACTAGAAACCACAGTAAGCGAACACGGCATGCTGTTACACTACAGTAAGCGAACACGCCATGCTGTTAAACCACAGTAAGCGAACACGGCATGCTGTTACACTACAGATCATTATATCAAATCAAACATCATGTGAATCATTTCTGTAAACAAATAAAAATGCTCAATAGTAGCACATTCACACAATTGGGTCATCTCACACACACACACACACACACACACACACACACACACACACACACACACACACACACACACACACACACACACACTAATTTCATAGAAATCTCAATAATGTTAAATGATACAGTAAAAGGTCATTAAAACCTTGTGATTTGTTCAGTGGCGCTCCCTAGGGGGTATAAGCGGTATATATAACTTATATATTCAAGCATGAAGGGGGAGAATCACCATATTCATGCCCCTGCATGCTATGATAAAAACAACACATTTGTGACCACAAAAATACTATATTAATGTTAAAAACAATCACAAACATATACACATAAAATCTGTTTCCATTCTTCCAGTAGTTAAAAAACAAACAATCACAATGAACATATACAAGTATAAAATCTATTCCGTTCTTCCAGCAGTTGAGAGTAGTCGCTTCTTGAACTCTTACGCCCTCTTGTGGTTGGAGGGGGTGTCTGTGGGTTATTGATGGAGGCGAAATGTGGTCTCTGTCCTCAGGGGAGAGTGTAGTTGGAGGGAGTGTCTGTTTTTGGTTATTGTGAACGTCTGACCTCAGACGTGACGTGAGTGTAGTTGAAGAAAAGACATGAGACACACTCTGACTCCTCCAGGGATGACATCTCTTACTGTGTGAAGATGAATCGTACCATCTCTTCCATCAATAAAGTCAAGTGTCAGACTGACAACATGTCAGAGTTTATCTCCACGTTCTTGCTGCTCCTTAGGTGTGTTTCTTCGCAGCGTCTTTGCTAATTACGTAAATTAGCAACTTAATTAATTAATTGCTAAATGCAATTTCCCATTAACAACCTACTAGGATGCTAACTGGTTAGCAATGCAGTTTCCCATTAGCAACCTACTAGGATGCTAACTGGTTAGCAATGCAGTTTCCCATTAACAACCTACTAGGATGCTAACTGGTTAGCAATGCAGTTTCCCATTAGCAACCTACTAGGATGCTAACTGGTTAGCAATGCAATTTCCCATTGGCAACCTGCTACGATGCTAACGGGTTAGCAATGATCAGGGTTCCCACTCTAATTCAGCTATAAAATTCCATGATTTTCCATGACTTTCCAGACCCAAAAAATGAATTTCCATGACCACTTCGGGAAAAAGAAATGACGTAAAAAAAAATTTAAAAGTGTAAAAACTGAAGATTATCTTCACCGTCGAGCCACCGCCAGACTTAAGTGGGCTCATTGCATTCTAGAATGTTGCACATTACAGCACGAAACCAAACGATCTTTGGCGAAGCGTTGTAGTATAACCAGTAAGAAACAATTAAAAAAGGTTTTGCTTCTACACAACTGTCAACAAAATTCCATGATATTCCATGACTGTGCATGCAAAATGGTAAAATTCCATGACTTTCCATGACTGGAAAAACGTTCATGAAATTCCATGATATTCCGGAAATTCCATGACCCGCGGGAACCCTGAATGATGCTTTTGACTGAGAAGGGTAGCCAGGTGAACCAGCGCCACCCGGTGGAGGGCAAAATGTTTTGTCAAAGATGTGTTTTGAATCAAAGCGGGCAGGGTTTTGAGGGAAGGTTGTTCTCATCAACAATCTTCGGATGTATTATGCATCGAGGCTATGAGAAGTGGGGGTTCCAGATTGGGTCTCTTATAGTCGCGTGTTGTTATTGGAGATGATGAACATGTCAGAGTTGATGTCCACGTTCTTCTTCTCATTACTCCTCCACTGCACCTCCTCTTCCCCACCACCGCTGCTCCCCCAGTGCACCTCCCCCCCACCACTGCTCCAGTGCACGGGCTCCTGGCTGTTGCTGTAGCGCCCCCCTCTGTGGATCTCCAGGAACGGACCCCACTCCTCAGACGGACGACACGCCGACTTCACACGCTGCAGGAGGACAAGACGCACGCAAACACACACACACACACACAAACACACAAACACACACGAACACGCACGCATATTAGCAAACGCACAAGACATGCTGACTTCACACGCTGCAGGAGGACAATACACACACACACACACACACACACACAAACGCTCGCACGCAAGCACACACACACACAAATTCACACAAGACATGCTGACTTCACGCACTGCAAGAGGACAGTGGACACATTTAATTTCATCCAAATTAGTGACACATGGAGACACATGTACGCTGCATTCAGGTTCTTGAGATTTGAGCTGCTTTATTACAAATGTGGGTAAGTTAGAGCTGAATGAACAAATGCATGCGCACACACACACACACACACACACACACACACACACACACACACACACAGAAACACACACACACACACACACACACACACACACACACACACACACACACACACAGAAAAACACACACACACACAGAAAAACACACACACACACACACACACACACACACAGAAAAACACACACACAGAGAAAAACACACACACACAGAAAAACACACACACACACACACACACACACACACACAGAAAAACACACACACAGAGAAAAACACACACACACACACACACACACACACACACACACACACACACACACACACACAGAAACACATGTACACACAGACACACACACACACACATGTACACACACACACACCCGTACCTACCTGCCAGAGGTTTCCTGGTGCGGTGGCTACTTTCCAGACGGCTACGATGGGGATCCAGACGAGGCAGAAGGCGGTGATGCACCACCCCAGGGAGACGCCCCAGTCTGGGTAGGGCACGTGGCCGTAGGTGGGGTCCTCAAGCGTGTAGAGGGACCAGACCAGGATCACCTGGAGAGACAGAGGGAGAGGGTGTAAATGTGTGTGTGCGTTTGTGTGTTTATTTATTTATTTATTTTTTACCTTGTGTTTTATCTTAATGTTTTAAATGTTCTTTGACTCTAATTTATTTCCTTCTTTCTTCTCTGTTTCCTTTCTTTTTGCATTTGTTAATTTTATGAAGCACATTGTTGCACCTGTGTATGAAATGCGCTATACAAATAAACTTGCCTTGCGCGTGCGCGCGTGTGTGTGTGTGTGTGTGTGTGTGTGTGTGTGTGTGTGTGTGTGTGTGTGTGTGTGTGTGTGTGTGTGTGTGTGTGTTGACATACCAGTATGACTACAGGAGAGATGAAGACCCAGCATGCTCTCCACCACAACCAGAAGAGGGCGCTCTTCTGACCAATCATCATCTCAATGTCCTGGATGAAGCGATTCAGACCTGTAGAGATTAATATAGATGTAATGACAGATTAATATAGAAATATTCTAGATTAATATAGACTAATGTTAATTAATAATACAGACTAATACATCTCAATGTCCTGGATGAAGTGATTCAGACCTGTAGAGATTAATAAAGATACAATAATAATAATCATCATAATCATGATCATAAATATTATATGTTAATATAGATATTATCATCTCAATGTCCTGGGTGAAGCGATTCAGACCAACACATTAATGTAGATATAATACGAGATTAAAATAGAAATATTATAGATTAATAAAGATTAATATAGACTAATGTTAACTAATACAGACTAATACATCTCAATGTCCTGGATGAAGCGGTTTAGACCCAAATAGATTAGCTGTGAAGGTGTGAAACTCTCTGCGAAGTTTACCGACATACTCTTCTATCTTTACTGACATGATGCGTTCAGATTGGACTAAATTTCCCAGTTATTGTTACTTTAACCCAGGTCCTTCCATTGAAGGGACACTCCAACCATTTGCTTTAGGCTTTCCATTGCTAGACACAACTTTCATACTTTTGAATGGTTGTGCAACACTCTCTCAATTCCCCCTGAGACAGGAGAAATCAGTATTCACCTGTTAACACTTCCTCCTACAATGATGTAAAAATCATCATTTTGCATCATTGTAGCAGGAAGTGTAAGAGAGCTGGATTTCTGTTGAGACTACAAGCCTTTTCCCCACCCTTTCAAATCCGCCCAGAGGGGGTTGGACCTAATGCGCTAACAGACTTATCACAGATCAGTGTGCCAGTGCTTTTTGAAATCACTAGCATTGAGGCTCCAGTAAGTCACTGGCAGAGCTGCCTGGGTGTGGCCTGTGGAACTTGAGCATTGCAATGCATTATGGGGATTGTTGTCACCAATCCACAAGCACTAAAAAGTCATTTTCTGCATTTTCTCTGCCAAGAGGGCACCAAATTAGACATTTCTGCTACTATTCTACTACATACTGTATATGACCCACTTTCAATACATATTCATGTCTCCACGGTGGAATGCCCCTTTAAACTAGTCCCGTCCGAATAGGGCTTTACACATGAATAGATGTCTGTATATTTACCATAGATATAAGCAGGGGTGCACATAATTTTTTTAGGGCGTTACTCATATGCGCACCAGCAAATATGTTTTGATACGCACCTCATCCGCGGTTAAAAAAAAAAAAAAAGTCCACTGTCCGCAGTGTCGGAGGATAAAACATGATCACCACGAATGTTGACACATGTTGTTTGAAGGCTAATGCAACTGGTGCAAGTTAGCCTAATCAAAAAATGTGTTAGTTTGGTATTCTTTAAATCTTAATTAGCCTACAAATGGTCAACATGTCATCTTCAAGTTAAGTGATTATTGTCTGAATTTCATGTGTTTTTGCCGATTTCGTCATCATGCCTGGTAACTGACGCACAGACGGGGAATAAACATGTATGCGGTGTCCGTTTGGGATATGGTGGGAGGAAGCTGACGAAATTAAGAAGTGCAGCTGGCCGGGAATTGCGTGCATTTAAGAAGCCACGCGCATGCATGTATGCTTTCAGTTTTTAACTTCTATGCGTCGGAGTTGCCAATGAGAATGACTGGGTGCGCGTCCATTTTCCGGAGTTAACAGAAACAGACGGCACAATTCCATAATGATGGAGGGAGGAGAGAGCCTCAGGAGCTCAACTCGGTCGCGCTCGCGCCGACTGTCGTTAGATTTAGGCTACAATTGATATGCGAGTGATATGTCTATTTTTAGGCATTCATGAGAAAACGGGACACATCGCGTCCCTTACCTGTTCACCACGGAACGCATGACTCCACTGCCACATACGGAACGATTCCGCATTTCAAGGGACTGGCACTACATTTCTGTCCGCTCATCATTAGCCTCAAGCCACGGCACTTGGAGCCACTTCTCGGAAAGTTTTTTTTTTCAATCTCACTCAATTTTCTTTGCTGTTGGCGAAACTCCAAAGAAACTGATTAGGTTAATGTTGTCTGTTTCTTTTTGGACATGTTTGACCATTCACCAACATCAACAGTCTCGTGAAATCTTTCAGGAGGGATAGGTACGCAAGTGCGCTGTAGTGACCAAGGTGGCAGTACGCATTGCTAATTTTTGGTGCGCATGCGCACCTGCGTACCAGTTATGTGCACCCCTGGATATAAGCCAAGCCTATAACTTACATAAGAATTGATTATATTTACCATAGATATAAGCCAAGCCTATAACTTACATAAGAATGGATTATATTTACCATAGATATAAGCCAGTGCAATGAGCTCCAACAGGCCAGAAAACAGGAGCACCCAGCCACCACAGAAATGATCAATCAACGTCACCCAGTATATCCCAGCCTGTGGAGCAGACAGAAAACACACATATACACACATGAGCAGAGTGAGATATCCTCCGCAACACACACACACACATACACACACACACATACACACACACACACACACACACACACACACACACACACACACATAAGCAGAGTGAGATATCCTTCTTAACACAAGACACACAGACACACACACATGAGCAGAGTATGATGTCCTCCACAACACAAGACACACACACACACACACACACACACACACACACACACAGACACACACACACAGACACACACACAGACACACACACACACAGACACACACACAGACAGGAGCAGAGTATGATATGTGATTGGGATGTCGTAGATGGTCAACGACCACATTATCCGGGGGAGGAGTCCAAATTGCAAAACACCAGAGCTTAAGATTCCCTGGCAGGAGTGTCCCGTTGATGCTTAGCAAGTTGTTGCTAAGGTCCTGTCTTAACACCATAATGAATCTTAACCCAATAGAACGTCTCTGCATAAACCACGTCACTGCCTTGAACTTGCCTCTACCCAGGACGGTTGGAAATGCTCAGTTGATTGGTTCCAGACAAAGTGGGTGGAGATCCCGCCGTAGTGGGATTGAGAAAGCTCCTGGCCCTACTGTGTGCAGCTGAGCCGAAGGCGTTGCGTCACCAGTAGGGCAGAGCCCGGCTAGAAGATCCAATTATCCAACCTCCTTCTACGAAAAACGCTCTGAAACGTCAGTCAAAGTGGAAGGTCCAACGAGCAAAGTCGAGGGAACTCGCACTACTCCCACATAAAGCAACTGATGTCGGATGATAATGGCCATGGAGCCGTTAATTAAAATGTCAATAAATAAGTGAAACGTCATTTATCTTGAATGCAGCTGTTCCAAACAGCCCTTTTAACTCAACATCTTCATGTTACAGCATGATATTGTGTCAACATCAATGTACCATACGCCAGAATAATAGCTGTTACGGCTGTTTTGGCTCGTATCAAAACACCTCGCTAAAGTCAGCTAAACCGCAGCGGTTGCCATGGTTATAGAACTCCCACTTCAACTGCCAGGAACGGGAGCTGAAATATCCAGGTAGGACAAGTGCGACCTCCTACTCAATAGCAGAAGAGTAGGTGTGTGTGTGTGTGTGTGTGTGTGTGTGTGTGTGTGTGTGTGTGTTAGTTCCTACCCCCGTGACGCAGGGCAGTCCAAGTAGAAACATGACCACACACACGCCGATGGTCACCAGCCCCCTCTTGGACTTAAAGGATGATGGGAAGGCGTCCTGCAGACATGTGGCGATGACCTCTGAAACATGCCCCCACACACACACACACACACACACACACGCGCGCGCGCCCCCCCACACACACACACACACACACACACAGAGATAGAAACTTTTCTGTGAAAGTAGTAGAAACGTTGTTCTGATACACTGCTGCACAGCCAAGATATTCGTTTTGTGATAATATACTTCTATACTTTGGATTTGAACAATTTGAACAATTCTTTCCTTTAACTGTTTTAATCAGCTTGCGTGCGTGTGTGTGTGTGTGTGTGTGTGTGTGTGTGTGTGTGTGTGTACCGATGCCGGCGAACTGCGAGTCGAGTCCGAGAGTGAGCAGCATGAAGAAGAAGAGAATGGACCAGAGAGGAGACACAGGAAGCTGAGACAGAGCATCCGGATACGCTATGAAGGCCAGGCCAAAACCTACACACACACACACACACACACACACACACACACACACACACACACACACACACAGACACACACAGACACACACAGACACACACAGACACACACGCACACACAGCAAAAGTTTCAATAGCAAAGTGTTTTGTCTGAATCACAGACAAGCATACTGACTGTATTGTATGTAGAATAGGCCAAATTGGGTCAGAAACATATATACACACATGCACGCACATACGCACACAAACACACACGCACCTGCTGCCACCACCTCGTCGACGCGCTTGTTGTAGACGTGTGCCATGTGCCCCAGGATGGAGAAGATGGCGAACCCGGCAAAGATGCTGGTGGCACAGTTGGTGACGCACACCACGATGGCGTCCTGGAAACAGTTGTTATGGAACCTGTTGTAGGACGAGAGCGCCGAGACACCGCCCCACGCGATGGACAACGAGAAGAAGATCTGAGACGCCGCGTCCTTCCATACCTGTAACACACACACACACACACACACACACACACACACACACACACACACACACACACACACACACACACACACACATACACACATCAATACAGCGCCCCACACGATGAACAACAAGAAGAAGATCTGAGAAGCGGCGTCCTTCCACACCTGGGAACAGCAAGAAGACATGGCATAGGTACACCTTGCGTTGCGGATATGAGCAGAGTTCTAATAGGTACACCTTGCGGTGTAGAAATGAGCAGAGTTCTAATTGGTACACCTTGCGGTGCAGAGTTCTAATTGGTACACCTTGCGGTGCGGAGTTCTCAAAGGTACACCTTGCGGTGCAGAGTTCTCAAAGGTACACCTTGCGGTGCGGAGTTCTCAAAGGTACACCTTGCGGTGCGGAGTTCTATTAGGTACACCTTGCGGTGCGGAGTTCTATTAGGTACACCTTGCGGTGCGGAAATGGCCAGAGTTCTATTAGGTACACCTTGCGGTGCGGAAATGGGTAGAGTTCTATTAGGTACACCTTGCGGTGCGGAAATGGGTAGAGTTCTATTAGGTACACCTTGTGGTGCGGAGTTCTATTAGGTACACCTTGCGGTGCGGAGTTCTATTAGGTACACCTTGCGGTGCGGAAATGAGCTCTCCGAGTTCTCTGTCGGCCTGAACACCCCAGTAGAGGAACAGATGTCACCAGAGATACCAATGGGAGTAGTAACTAATTTGTAGTTAGGAGCCCTCACATTACACCCCAAGTACTCCAATAGCACAGCACAAAACACATCATATCTACATTACCTCTGCCTCTGAGAGTTTGGTGAGGTTGGACTGTGTTCCTATGTAAAAGTCGATGCTCTTCAAGTTAATTAAGATATGCCTTAAATATACAGTATGACAATAATATATAATGTGTTACCTCTGCCTCTGCGAGTTTGGTGAGGTTGGACTGTGTTCCTATGTAATACTCGATGCCGTTCCTGGCCCCCTCCTGGATGGAACCCGTGATCAACAGGATCAGCAACACCACGTAGGGGAACGTAGCCGTGAAGTACACCACCTGCAGGACACATGAGGAACTGCACTGTTAATAAATAAGGACACCACCTAGAGGACACCACAGGAACTGCACTGTTAATAAATAAGGACACCACCTACTGGACACAACAGTAACTGCACTGTTACATACAGCTTTACCAAGCATTTTCAATAGAGCTCCGAAGTGGGTGACGACGAGTTGTATGCGCGGATTAGCATTTTCACGGAAATCCGGTTTCCAGGAATATAATTTTTAACATTGGGCTAACAAAAATATAAGACAAACGTTAACAGCCGCCATTCGCCTATCCCTGCATCCTTTCCTTGGTATCAAATGGACCAGCACAACAACACGTGTGTATTTATCAACCTAAACATAACGATAATAAAGTAATGTTGCTATACCTTGGCTACTCGTGAATTTTTGGGAACTACATCTCACATTCTCGCGTGAGCTATAGTCGCATGAGCAAACTTCTCCTCGATGGTAAGTTTTGAAAGTATACTACTAAACCAAGGCGATTGGAGTAATTGCAAGTATGGCACTATTTACGTTTAATCAAAAGAGTGTTACCAGGAGTGAAAAACAACCTGTATCAGAGCTTAGTTAGAAATATTTCCAAAGTCTCGTACTAGGAAGGTTTGTGGCGGTTTGCCGTGGGTTAGCATGGTCACGGCTTGTGAAATCTCCCTCCTGTAGTCTGCCAGTTTTCCGGGTTAAGCATGTGATGGCAACATCGTATTCATGTCTGCGTTTGACACAAAAATNATCAATCATGTCATCCCTACAGCCTATTTGTAATACCCTCGTCAGTTTGCAGGGGTTCGCTAATCGTGTGTTTGCACACACACCTTAATTTACCATTCCATCCATTCCGTTCCCCATCCACGTTCGCAAATGGAAACCCGAAAATCTTTAAATGCTAACAAGAAATACTACAGTCACCTACATGTTTCCGGGTGACTTCGGAGCTCTAATGGTAACCAAGTTAAATCATTTTTATTTTCAACCTGGAGCAATGTGCAGTTAGGGGCCTTGCTCATGGAGCGACAAAGGGAGTGGAAGGGTAGGATTTGAACCAGCAACCCTCTGATCTAAAGCTCATCTCCGTAGTTAGGGAGATGGGCTTTAGATCAGAGGGTTGCAGGCTGAAATCCCACCCTTCCACTCCCTTTTTCCAGGATTCGAACCTGCAACCCTCTGATCTAACCACTAGGCCACGGTTGTCCAACACCAGGCCACTGCTGTCCCACACTATCTGTCCCAAAGGTCAACAATAACACATGCAATACTTTGGTTGGCATGAAAAGGTTGGTGTCCCATCAACATTACTTACAGAATTAGGAGACTGTTGACCAAACTCTTCTACTGAACTGAATGCCACATTTCCTCTTTTTCAACATGGCCGCCGTTTAGTGCGTGCAGTGTCCATCATTCAATCACTGCATTTTTCTGGCATTGTTGGGGGATCATCCTGGCACTTTCAGTGCACTGGCTCAACTGACATTTTCAGCGTGAGCGCCCTAGGAACTGAAAAACAGTGCCCCAAGTGCACAAGTGTGGCATTTGAGACACAGCCCTAGACGCCGAAAATTGGTAACACACACACACAGTAGGCCTACCTTTCCGGAGGACTTGATTCCCTTAAACAGTGCGGCCCCCACCAGTATCCATGCCAACAGCAGACAGAGTGCCAGGTGCCACACCACCGGCCCCGACTCATCCATAGAGGGGGTACGCTGCAGAACGAACTCACTGGAACCCACACACACACACACGCGCACACGCACACACACACACACACACACACACACACACACACACACACACACACACACACACACACACACACACACACACACACACACACACACACACACACACACACACACACACACACACACACACACACACACACACACACACACACACACACACACACACACACACACACACACACACACACACACACACACACACACACACACACACAAAATTGCATATGCATGAGAACACACACCCAGTGCTCTCCCCCATCCTCCTCCATGACTGAGGTACCCTGAGCATGGTACCGTCCCGCCGCACTACTCCATTGAGGGCTGCCCCCTTGCACGGATGAGGCATAAATGCTATTTCATTGTGTGCAGTGTTCACTTGTGTGCTGAGGAGTGCTGAGTCAATGACAATTGGAGTTGGAGTTTCCCAATGGGCTTTCACTTTCGTTTTCCATTAGAGATGTCCCGATCCAGGTTTTTGCACTTCCTATCCGATACAGATATTTTATTTCACTTCCGATCCGATTCCGATACCGGCCGATACCAATACCGGCCTATCAGAGTATTTAAGTTGAAAGTTATTTAGCCTACTTACTTTGTTGTCACAGTCATGTTGAAAAGGGTTTTTACTCTTAGTAACAACTAGCCAACTGAATTAGGTGACGTTGAGTAATACACAATGGTTTAATTAGAAACTGACCTGCTTTTTCAGATATTAATAAACACAAAACAGGAAAATGGATCGGAATTCTGGATCGGATTTTTCTGTGCATGCCGATCCGATACCGATCCGCATTTTTTGCCAATATCGGCAGCCTATCCGATCCATCCGATCCGATACGACAACCCTACTTTCAATGTGACAGACTCCCATATATGCACATATTTGTTTGTTTGTTTGTGGCTGTGGTGTTGTAGTACTCACTCCCAGTATATAATAAGTGTGATATGATGATGATATGTTCAGTATGGCATAGGGATGCACCGATACACATTTTTGAAAACCGATACAAGTACGAGTACATTAATATGTGTACTTGCAGATACCAAGTACCGATACTGATACCTTTTACCACCATTATATGCATGGCCTTGTTTTTTTCCACCTGTGATATTTTTATTGTCCATTTCCATGTAGATTTAAATGTTAGTAAATGTATGAGGTGGCACTTTTTTCCATTATGCTTTCAAGTCCACAGAACGTGACAAGCAAATATGCTTTAGTACGCACCTCATCCGTGGTAAAAAAAAAAAAAAAGTCTACTGTCTGCAGGGTCGAAGGATCAAACATGATCACCACGAACGTTGACACATGTTGTTTGAAGGCTAATGCAACTGGTGCAAGGTAGCCTAATCAAATTTGTTGTTAGTTTGGTATTCTTTAAATCTTAATTAGCCCACAAATGGTCAACAGGTCATCTTCAAGTGAAGTGATTATTGTCTGGATTTCATCTGTTTTTGCCGTCATGCCTGCTAACTGATGCACAGAGGAGGAATAAACTTGTATGCGGTGTCCGTTTGGAATATGGTGGGAGGAAGCTGACGAAATTAAGAAGTGGAGCTGGCCGGGAACTGCGTGCATTTAAGAAGCCACACGCATGGATGCATGCTTTCAGTTTTTAACTTCTATGCATCGGAGTTGCCAATGAGAATGACGGGGGTGCGCGTCCATTCTGGGAGTTAACAGACGGCACAATTCCATAATGATGGAGGGAGGAGGAGAGAGCCAGGAGCTCAACTCGGTCGCGCTCGCGCTGACTGTCGTTAGATTTACAGTTGATATGCGAGTGACATGTCTATTTTTAGGCATTCATGAGAAAACGGGACACATCGTGTCCCTTACCTGTTCCACACGGAATGCATGCTTTCACTAGGCTACGGAACGATTGCGCATTAGCCTCAAGCCACGGCACTTGGAGCCACTTCTCGGAAAGTTTTGTTTTTTAAATCTCTGACTCAATTCTTTGCTGTTGACGAAACTCCAAAGAAACTGATTAGGCTACTGTTGTCTGTTTCTTTTTGGACATGTTTGACCATTCACCAACATCAACAGTCTGTTGAGATAGTCAGTACGCAAGTGCGCTGTAGTGACCGAGGTGGCAGTACGCATTGCTAATTTTTGGTGCGCATGCGCACCTGCGTACCAGTTATGTGCACCCCTGAGTATGAGTATAATGAGCGGTATCGGGTGCCGATACCGATACCAGTATCGGTATCGGTGCATCCCTAGTATGGCAAGTGTAATGTGACAGACTCATAAAAGGAGAGAGAGAGGAGAGTGTTGCCTTTGGTCTCAAACAAATGTATTGCAGGTGCTCTTCAAGGGTAGAGGGCATCAGAACTTCAATGGAGAAAAGGAGGTTCCCGAGCCAACAAACACTGCTATTTTACTTTCTCTTTTTTCCACACGCACCGACGCATTTCGACTCGAGTCTTTTTCAAGGTGTGAGTCAAAAATAAAAAGTAAATAGCAGTGTTGCCTCGGAGTCGGGACCCTCCTTTTCTCCATATGCAAATACTTGTTTGTTTGTTTGTTTGTTTGTGGGTGTGTTGTTGTAGTATTCAGAGAATCCTTTTTGTTGTGTTTTATTTGTTCATGGCAGGATAACGTTTCGACCTCAACAGTCTTCTTCAGTTTCAGATAGAGAATCTGAAGAAGACTGTTGAGGTCGAAATGTTATCCTGCCTATGAAAAAATAAAACACAACAAAAATGATTCTAAGTGTGCGGACTCCTCACTCTGAAAACTACAGTTGACCTTCGTCCTGCACCTTTCCTTGGGATGTGCACAATCCTCTCCTTCAACCGGTGTTCTTTTTAATAATAGGCCAAGCTTTCGCTCTACTGACCTTCCTCAGGGCTCATTCAAGGTGTGAGTCAAAAATAAAAAGTAAATAGCAGTGTTGCCTCGGGACCCTCCTTTTCTCCATATGCAAATACTTGTTTGTTTGTTGTTGTAGTACAGTACTCACTCCTTTTTCATGAACAAATTCAAGCACTTTTCAAGCACCTTCAAGCACCAAATGTTTTCCAGCACCTTTAATAGGTCGCAGGAAGGGGGTGTAAAAAATGTTGTGATTATAAGCAGCAATTTCCTGCATTCTAATCAAAAATCTGAGGTAGTGAGATGTCAGATGGGATTTGCCATTCGACACCCTAAAAATGATGTACCTGAACAATTTATTTCTAATATTTGGCTTACTGAGTTTGACTTGACACAAATTTCAAGCATTTTCAAGCACTTCACCAAAAATTGAAGCATTTTCACAACCTTGAAATCACTTAATTGAAATTCAAGCCTTTTCAAAGAATTCAAGCACCAGTGGGAACCCTGGTTGTTGTAGTACTCACTCCATATGCAAATGTTTGTTTGTTAGAGGTTGTGTTGTTGTAGTGGTTTGTTTGTTTGTTTGTTTGTTTGTGTTGTTGTAGTGGTTTGTTTGTTTGTTTGTTTGTGGTTGTGTTGTTGTAGTACAGTACTCACTCCCAGTAGCGTTCGCTGGGGCTGCTGGTGTTGGTGTTGAGCAGGGTGGCGAGGGCGCCCTCTTGTGTGCAGTTGTCGCCAGTAGAGTTCAGGACCAACAGGCCCTCTCCCAGACTCACACTCACGTTCGCCAGGCTCGAGTTCACGCCCACGCTGAAGTTGCTGCACACTGCAGAGAGGAACAGAGAGCACATTAACTGCAAAGAGGAACAGAGAGCACATTACATCAGGGGGGATTCGAACCGGCAACCCCTACATTGAAAGACCAACTCTCTAACCACTAGGCCACGGCTGCCAAGACATAGCATACAACACCTGCGGATACAAAGTGCACAGGAACTACTACATTACATTGCATTGCATTTGACAGACACGTCTATCCAAAAAGACTTACAATCACAGACATAATAATAATAGCCAACATCACTAGCAGATTACCAACTACCCCAAGACCCCATTTAGCGGAAGGGGACTAACCGTAGGGACACATAGGAGGCGAAGCGAGAGAAGCGAAATTCAACCGTCATAAAGTTGTCGCAGCGAATCAAATGGAATGGAACAGTTCTGCTGTTGATTTCATTGGGCCCCGGCAGGCGAATTCGCTCCTCATTTGCATAACATTAAACTTTCTTTAATAATTTCGCTTCACTCCTGTTCGCTTGCCTTCGCCTCGCTCATGGGAATGAATGGCAAAGTTCGCAAATTCGTGTGTCCCGTGTGCATTACCTACAAAGTCCTCCTCCTAACCTTCAAGTCCCTCCATGGTCTGGCACCCCACTACCTCACTGACCTCCTTCACCCCTATGACCCCTCAAGATCCCTGCGGTCCTCTTCCAAGGGCCAGCTGATCGTCCCTCGTGCCAGGCTCAAGGCCACCAGTGACAGAGCCTTCCATGTTGCTGCTCCCATTCTTTGGAACAATCTGCCCGACCACATCCAGAATGCCCCTTCACTGGCCATGTTTAAGCAACACCTTAAGACACATCTCTTCCTGGAGGCTTATGGCTGCTAGTTCCACAAGCACTTTCACTTACATGCATTCACACACATGCTCACACACTGATGCGCACACACACTCACACTTTCCAACACAACACTCTGTGAAGCGTCCTTGGGTGTTTTGAAAGGCGCTATATAAAACGAAAGTATTATTATTATTATTATTATTATTACCGTAAAACTTTTCAGGAAGGCAACTGGAGTGGAAAGGCAACTGGAACATTATTCTAAATGATTTTTCCCCTCACGAAGTTTGGACAAAACAGTCTTAAAACACCCATTCACTACTTTTCAAAATTACAAGCCTATTGTGCCACCCTTTTGAACAATAATCACATTTTCTAAGACTATACAAGGAAGTTATGTCAATGCAGAGGAACACACACCTGGTCCATTTAGTGCTTTGTCTTGTTGCTAAACAAAACGTTTGTTCTGAAAACCTGTTGAATGACTACAGTAAGCTCTAGATTAGAGTTTCTCGACGGGGGCGGTATAGCCCCCCAGGGGGGAGTTAGGGAGGATACAGCTGAGAGGGGCAGGGCTTGGTCCAAATGCTGTCCAAAGACAAATGCTGAGGCACTCAAGGTCGCAATTTTTTTTACTTTCTTTTATTTGGCTACAATGCCTACGCGTTTCGGCCCTAATGGCCTTCTTCAGGGGGCAGGGCTTATTTGCCATTGAGGAGCATTAGTCCATTTAATCTTTTAATACTAAGTTATCTGGCTTTTGGTGAGGCCAGGGGCGCGTTATCTGGCTTTTGGTGAGGCCAGGGGGGCGTTACCTGGCTTTTGGTGAGGCCAGGGGGGCGTTATCTGGCTTTTGGTGAGGCCAGGGGCGCGTTATCTGGCTTTTGGTGAGGCCAGGGGGGCGTTACCTGGCTTATGGCGCGGCCAAAGGGGCGTTTGTTCAAAAAAGTTTGAGAACCAATGAGCTAGATAGTCATGTGCAGGGAAACTCTAGACACCCCAATAGCCCAGGAGACGACGAGGAAACACACACACACACACACACACTCTCTCTCTAGACACCTCGGTAGCCCAGGAGACGACGGCGAAACTGGACTAACTGGTTTGACAGGGGGGTTCTGTTGGATTTACAAGACCCTGGGCAAGAGTGTTTGCCCACAACACACTACTACCACACACACACACACACACGACTCAGTCACACACACACACGCACACTCACACAGGTGCGCGCACACCCACGTCAAGTCAAGAAAAAAAAGGTCTATGATCCCGGAGACTTAAAACTGAAGCATGTCTCCTTATCTTTCTCTGTATCTCTCACTCTCAAAAACATACATACACAGCAAATAGTAGCCAGCTACTAATGGATTCTTGGTTTAACCACCGAGCTGACTACCATCAAATCTGGCTTTAATCACAGAGCAGGAAACCTATTTTACCACTCTCTTGTCACGAGTCCGGTGGTTGCTACGACAACGGATGTGGTTACGGTACCTTGAGGCAAGGCAGTGAAGTTGTCACGGTGATGGATAAGATGCTTTTGTTTCTGGGCCTTGATTACCAATGTGGTCTCAGATGGGCTGTGGTTACCTCACAACGAGGAAGTGCAGTGCCGTTACCATGGTTACAGGTAGAATGTGGTTACCTTGTGGCAAGACGGGGCAGTTACCGTAGTTACGGATAGAATGAGATTAGCTGGGTGTGAGTCGGTGCAATTCTCACGGTTACAGATAAGATGCAGCTACCTCGGGACAAGAAAGCGCTGTTGTCATAGTTACGCATAGGTTAGTTACGGTACTTTGAGGAGCAGAGGTGCAGTTACAGCAGTGTTCCATTCTGACAATGCAACGGTGATCAGCTAGTCACGGCGAATCAAACTGAATCACTTTGTTGATTTGATAGGGCACCACGGGTGAAATTTGTTCCTCATATGCATAATTATGCATAATAGATGTATATTATTTTCGCTTTGCTTCGCTTCTGTTCGCATAGAAATTAACTTTGCCAAATTTGTGTATGTATCCCCAGCATTAGACTATTATTAAACACCTTTAGTTTTTTGAGGGTGATAAAGTGCAGTCGTCATAGTAACCCATCAGATGCGGTTACCTCGGGCGATCTATTTAGTTACATCCTCGAGAAGTGCAGTAGTCATGGTTACGTATAGGATGCGGCTAGTTACCTTGGGGCCGACGAGGTGAGTTACCATGTTTACGTATAGGATGTAGCCGTTTACCTCGGGGCGAGGAGGTGCAGTTGTCTCCGTACCAGGCGAGGCAGCTCCATGGCAACGGGTACTGGAAGGAGGCGAAGAGGTAGAAGAGGCTGTAGGCGATGATGACGTTGTAGTAGATGGACACCAGCGTGCTAACTATCACCATGGTTACGCCAACACCTGCAGCACACAGAGAGTTTAAAAACAAAAACACAAGGGAGTGTTATAATGTATTTACCACCAGCACCATGGTCATGCCAACACCTGCAAGCACATAAAAGAATTAAAAAAACAAATAAAACAACAACAACAACAACAACAACAAAAACAAGGGAGCGTTAAAACAGTTTCGAACTGTTGCATTATCGAAAAGCAATAAAGCCAATCTTAATTCAGGTTTAATAAAGTTACGATATGGCTCCTGTTAAAACAAATTAGCTATTACCTTAATGGCAATCACGAAGCTGCAATGTGTTACTAAAGGCCCAGTGTAAATGTCATAGTAGTGTAGTATTAACTGTTCTAAGGCTGTTCAAAGACCGTTACAGCGGTTCACTGGAAGACCGGGGCACTTTATGAGGCCATGATCTCAGAGCTAAACCCTTTTAAGCATTTCTTTTTAACTTTACATACACATTTAGGCTTTGTATCTTGGTTTGTTCATTAACAAAACTGTTAGTGGCCTTGGCCCACACTGAAGACATAACCTTGTCTTTTCACTGGGCACTGAAGACATAACCTTGTCTTTTCATTGGGCACTGAAGACATAACCTTGTCTTTTCATTGGGCACTGAAGACATAACCTTGTCTTTTCACTGGGCACTAAGACAATTGCCAGTAACGAGAGTAAAAATAGGTCAAAAACACTGAGGCCAGCTATATAAAGCAACAGCAGGAGATCCTATGAGATAAGTATATGGCGTTGTTTGCTTTTGTATTGAGCAAGAGACTCCATAAGTGAAAGCCCACATGGGAAACGTCCATGGGCATTGTGACACAGCATTGCACAGCACACAACAAAAGGTATATACACCAATCTTGAAGTGAATTTACTACCATTTAATACCCTTTTCCACTACCTTTAGATTTTGTTTACAACCATCACAACTCCGATGCGAGTATTAACAAGACATCTTTTGTAATTTCTACCTCTTTAAAAGGGGTATGCCACTATTTTGGGGCTTAATACAGTCAAAACCGTTGGCTGGGGTTTATAAAGGTGGTAAAGTGTCTTATTTTTCATGTTAAGCATTGTCTTGCTTTAAGACAAGTTAAAAGAGGGAGTATGTCGCTAAGCTAGTGAAAGTCAATGGATCACTAGCTTAGCGACAGCATTATATTTCAATATCTCGCAAAAGCTCAAATGTTAAGTCATTTTCTCATTTGCAAACTGGATGGTGAATGAAGAATAGTCCCCCAAAAATTGTTTTGGCTAGGCTGACAGCGGGGAAACTTTATTGTTTTCTCCACGGAGGAGGGGCCAGAAGGTGAGCCGAGGCCACAAGCACAAGTGGAGGAGGCAAGGTAGCATATTGGAATGCACATAACTCCACAATACTCCGAGTAAGTCGCTCTCTCACCTTGCAGAATAGGCACCGCCCTCCACACGTTGATTGGTCCCTGGCTGGCAAACTGGCCCAATGAGCTCTCCAGGAAGAAGAGGGGGATTCCAGCCACCGCCAACATGATGGTATAGGGGATCAGGAACGCACCTATAGGAGGAGAGGAGAGGAGGGGAGGGGAGAGGAGAGGAGAGGAGAGGAGAGGAGAGGAGAGGAGAGGAGAGGAAAGATGGAGAGGAGAGGAGAGAGAAGAGGGGGAGAGGAGAGGGGAGAGGAGAGGAAAGGAGAGGACAGCAGAGGAGAGTGGTAGGGAGGAGAGGAGAGGAGAGAAGAAGGAGAGGAGAGGAGAGGAGAGGAGAGGAGGGGAGAAGAGAGTAGGAGAGGAGAGGAGAGGAGAGGAGAAGAGAGGGGAGGAGAGGAGAGGAGGAGAGGAGAGGAGAGGAGAGGAGAGGAGAGGAGAGGAGAGGAGAGGAGAGAGGAGGAGAGGAGAGGAAAGGAGAGGAGAGGAGAGAAGATGAGAGAGGAGGAGAGGAGAGGAGAGGAGAAGAGAGGAGAAGAGAGGAGAAGAGAGGAGAAGAGAGGAGGAGAGGAGGAGAGGAGAGGAGAGGAGAGGGGAGAAGAGAAGAGAGGAGAGGAGAGGAGAGGAGAGGCGAGGAGAGGAGAGGAGAGGAGAGGAGAGGAGAGGAGAGGAGAGGAGAGGAGAGGAGAGGAGAGGAGAGGGCATATTTTCACTGTTC
>NC_085870.1:509193-516693 GCF_034702125.1 Engraulis encrasicolus
TTGCGCATTACTTTAAGTGACCAACTAACCGGCCTTGAGTGACTCTAAATGAGTAGTTAACGACTCCTAAACTAGAAGCACTCAGAGAGCGCAGACCTCCACCAAGGCCATGGGGTCACTGATGCCATAACATCTACACACTGTGGAATCCCATGCCTATAATAGAACTTATATTTGACAATGTTACGCCCTATTTTTTACATAGTGTAACATGGTCAAATATTCTATAAAATTGTTTCCTTGGTGCTTTTCTTGTTACCATTATTACCTCCGCCAAGGAGCTTATGTTTTTGGTCGCGTGCGTCTGTCTGTCTGTCTGTCTGTCTGTCTGTCTGTCTGTCTGTCTGCCTGCCTGCCTGCCTGCCTGCCTGCCTGCCTGCCTGCCTGCCTGCCTGCCTGCCTGCCTGCCTGCCTGCCTGCCTGCCTGCCTGCCTGCCTGCCTGCCTGTCTGCCCCATAAGCTTAACTCAAAAAGTTCTAAACGGATTCGAATTAAAATTTTGTTGTTGGAAAGGACCAAAGGAACAAGTGATTAAATGTTGGTGGTGATCCGGATCGAGGAATTTATAAAAATATTCGTCACCATTGCAGGATAGGGCGAATTTTGACATTCCAGCTTGTAACTCCAGAAAACAAGAAAACAAGGCAGAAAGACTTGAAAAAAACTAGGGTGTTACATGGTCAAATGATCTATCAAACAGCTTCCTTGGTGGAGGGCTGCACTCTCTGAGTGCCTTTGTTGTTGTTGTTATTATAATAGTGAGATTAGCTGTGGTTACGCCACCTGGTGTCCGCTTCTAAAAACATCAACGGATTTGAATCGCTCCAAGGATGACGGGTCCGCACGCAGATGTCAGTTGACTCTGTTTGTGTTTGTGTGACAGATGTCAGTTGACCCTGTTTGTGTGACAGCGTGATCACGAGCGTGTGTGTAAAGTCAGAAATCACCGAAACCAAATGAGCAAAGCGGATACGTGACATGCCGGATGACACTTCCAATGACACGAGGTGGCAGGAGGAGAGTGTGTGCGTGTGTATATGTGTGTGTATATGCGTTTTTGTGTGTGTCTGTGTGTGTGTCTGTGTGTGTGTCTGTGTGTGTGTCTGTGTGTGTGTCTGTGTGTGTGTCTGTGTGTGTGTCTGTGTGTCTGTGTGTGTGTGTGTGTGTCAGTTTGCTGGAAGGCGTGTGGCCAGTGGTAGTCACTACTAGCCTCATCAGGGGAATATTTGGTGACACTGTGACAAGTCACGAGGTCACAAGTCATCAGCAGAGAAGGGACGACTTGGGGACACTGTGACAAACCAAACTAAACCAGATCAGAACATGTTGTGGCTTGAATTTTTCTCCTCTTAAATCCATCTCTAACAATGGTGTTCTTTTTCCCATTTGTTAAGCACTTTGAGGTACATGCCTTGTATGATACAGTGCTATACAAATACAATTATTGTTGTTGTTGTTGTTGTTGTTGTTATTATTATGAACAATACTTGTTAAGTTTGTGTCTTGGCTGCAAGTGGTTGGTGGCCCCGGGCACTGTGTCACTGTCACTGGCCCTAGAGGATAATTTGGCCCTGTGCATACAGGTGTGTTTGTATGTGTGCGTGTGTGTGTGTGTGTGTGTGTGTGTGTGTGTGTGTGTGTGTGTGTGTATTTTACCATTCCATGACGATCAGTAGGCATTTCTTCCCCTGGTAAAGGTTCTCGTAGACGTCCACAATCCGCACGATGTGGGAACACGGAGACGCTCTGATGTGCAGCTCAACCTCCCGACGAGCCTTAGTGCAGTCCTGTAACATCTGGAGAGATGGGGGGGGGGGGGAAGATATGGGGGGGGGGGGGGGGAGGGGGGGGGTGTTGGGGAGAGAAGGAGAGAGAGAGAGAGAGAGAGAGAGAGAGAGAGAGAGAGAGAGAGAGAGAGAGAGAGAGAGAGAGAGGCATGTTAGTTCAACACCTCTCTACGAGCTTTAGTGCAGTCCTGTAGCATCTGCAGAGAGATGACACAGAGAGGAAGAGAGAGAGGGCAATTAATACATGTCTACTGTATTTTTGTGCTGTGGCAATACATTTCCTTTTTGCCATGCCAATAAAGCGAGGGAGAGAGAGAGAGAGAGAGAGAGAGAGAGAGAGAGAGAGAGAGAGAGAGAGAGAGAGAGAGAGAGAGAGAGAGAATATTTTAGTATATTATTAACATGTATTACAATAATCAGGGTTCCCACACCTTTTTCATGAACAAATTCAAGCACTTTTCAAGAACCCATGTTGAGGGAAGGGGGTGTGGGGGTCCTTCCCCAGAAAATATTGTGTTTTTAAGATGCAATTTCCTGCATTCTAATCAATTTTAGGGTGTCAAATGGCAAATCCCATCTGACATATCACTTCCTGAGATTTTTGATGTACCTGAATAATTTATTTGTATTATTTGGCCTACTGAATTTGACTTGACACAAATTTCAAGCATTTTCAAGCACTTCACCAAACATTCAAGCATTTTCACAACCTTGAAAACACCTAATTGAAATTCAAGCAATTTCAAGGAATTCAAGCACCAGTGGGAACCCTGAACAATAAAACAATGCAACATGTGAGGGTGACACTCAGACACATAGCTGCAGTGATGGACAACCTGGACTCCTAAAGCCCCAATCCAGTGCCAGAGATTCCACAAGACCGGGTTTTTCCTGACCAAATGCCATAATATTGACCTGGTGTCACCTGGCCAAATGCCCGGGTCTTCCCTGTGTCCATAGTGATGGGCCACTACTGCAGAATGAATATATCAATTCTATGGCCATTAAAATGGGCGATAAGACTTGCCAATTCATTTTGTTTTACTAATGGCTGGTAGCACTTAAGGACTCATTGGAGAGCAAGAGGGATCAAGCCATAATAATATAACAACATGCTGCCACCCAGTGGCACAATCTGGAAAACACTAGACAGACAGACAGACATGCAGGCAGATAGACAGACAAACAGACAGGCAGAAAGCAGACATATGGGCAGAAAGACAGACAGGCAGGCAAACAGACAGACAGGCAGGCAGACAGACAGACAAACAGACAGGCAGAAAGCAGACATATGGGCAGAAAGAAAGACAGGCAGGCAGACAGACAGGCAGGCAGATAGACAGGCAAACAGACAGACAGGCAAACATGCAGACAGAGAGAGATGGGCAGACAGCTAGGCAGGCAGGCAGACAGATCTGCTCTGACTTGTCTAAATGCCCTAATTGTAAGGGAGGTCATTTGGAATAAGTGGCACTGGACTGGACTGCAGCTTCTGAATCCAAGTTGCCCATACATCACTGCACATGCATGAACATCTCTGCTGAAACAGACTGCACTGTAACCCCCCTAAAGGCTTGATGCTTTTAGCTGACTTGAGGTCCCGACTCAAACATGGAGAACAGGAGAGATCATCAAGCCATAACACAACAACCTGCTGCCACCTAGTGGCACAATCTGGAATTACAATGACAAATGAAGTAGTCTGGCAGGCAGGCAGACAGACAGACAGACATGCAGGCAAAGAGACAGTTAGAAAGACAGGCAAATAGACAGTGATACGGGCAGGAAGACAGACAGCTAGACAGTTAAACAGGCAGGCAGGGAGACAGGCATACAGACAGGTAGACTCAACACAGCACACAGACAAAGACATAATCAGACAGACATGAAATGTGTGTGTGTCTGTGTGTGTGTTTGGGGGTGTGTGCATGCGCGCGTACAGTTCCAAGTGCTAAGTGCCATCGAGGCCACACAGCGATTTATGGCAGCATCACGAGGGCACACCACCCAGCTGACCAATCAAATCACTCGGTTCAGGGGGGCACATTAGTCTCAGCCAACCAGATCGCTCGACTCGAGGGGCCACAGTCTCATTCCAGTTGCTGCCTGCGTCACACACGTCGACAAGTGCAACACACACACACACCCACCCCTCAGAGTGCGTCAGCCTGGCATCAGTCTGCCTGTCCTGTCATTCATGCGTTTCATAACACACTTATGCAAACACAACACAAGGGCCTGAGCCCAACACTGGTGTGTGTGTGTGTGTGTGTGTGTGTGTGTGTGTGTGTGTGTGTGTGTGTGTGTGTGTGTGTGTGTGTGTGTGTGTGTGTGTGTGTGTGTGTGTGTGTGTGTGTGTGTAACTGTGTGTGTTTGTGTGTGTGTGTGTGTGTGTGTGTGTGTGTGTGTGTGTGTGTGTGTGTGCTCGTGTTTTATGTGGAGTGTATGTGTGTGTGTGTGTTGTGCAAGTGTGTGTGTGTGCGCGCGCGTGTTTTATGTGGAGTGTGTGTGTGTGTGTTAGAGCGTGGCTCGGGCCGTTTTTTTCTGTCCGAGCCCGGCCCTCAGCCGACAGAAAAGTGATCAACCCCGACCCGAGCCCGAGACTAATTAAAATGTTTGTGTCCGAACCCGTCCGAAGCCCGAGACCACTGTAATAACAACAGAACCTGTGCGCAAGCAATATTTTCTATGTGGCCTCCTTCATACTCAAAATAGCACGTGATAAATAGCCAGGATAGGCAACTAGGATGAGGCAATTTGCTGTAGCCTAATTTAGTTACGCACGCATAGTAAGTATAAACACACGCATGTGACAGCGCACCTTATGTTTCTTTCGGTTAGACCAGAGATGTTGGGTGCTGTGATCAAATGCATGGGAGGGGCGTGAGAGGATAAGAAAGGCGAAAACTAACGAATACGGTTTGGATGCAGTCAGCGCGGCTATGGACGCATTTGTTACGTTACTGTTAGTGCAAATAAATCCCCGCGAGCCGGTGAAGATGCCACTCCTTGTCGTTAAGAAGGATGGGCTATAAGTTCACCCCGAAGAACAGTAGCCTGTCATTTCCCCTGATGTCCATGCGGTCAATATAAAATCAGGAAAGGTTGCACGCGCATAGTTACAACTGTAGGCTACAGTAAAAGTGACACGAATTAAGAACCTACGTGAAGGACATGAAATGTCACAGCGGACAAAGTAGTAACAGGAAACCTCTTCGCCCCTACCTTAGGCAACTCCACGTAGCGTGTGCGTCTTCTTTAATCCATATTATGCTCCTTGCTACCCCTTGCTGGAAATGTAATCCTTGGCGAGCAATGCAGTGACAAACTTCGTCATTTTATGTTCAACATTTAAGACAGCACCGAAGGCATGCTAAAACATGGCCTACACTAGGCCTACAACAAAAGACCACGCGTTCACTGACAACTGTATTTGGCGCTTATTAAGAAAGCAAGTTGACTCGGCATTCCTGCTCGGCTGACTGGGAGTGAGCGTCCATGTTGCCAATGGTAACTGGCGCGTGCATACAGCCAATAATAATCACTCGCACGAGTAGCCTACCAACATTTTCATTTATGCATATTCAATTACTTATTTTTTAATCACAAAACTGCCGTTTGCATGAACTGAAACGTTTCCTCTGATTGCTTACAATTTTCACAATGTCTGTTTGGTTCAAGCCCGAGCCCGACCCGAGTCCGACAGATATTCTATTTTTTTTGTCCGAGCCCGGCCCGGCCCGTCGGGTTCCGACCCGGCCCGTCGGGCTTCGGTCGGGTTGCCATGCTCTGGTGTGTGTGTGTTGAAGGAATTGAAGGCTGATATCATGTGATGACACTGTGCAGGCAAACAAGCAAGCACACACACAAATACACACACAGCTGATATAAACTCAATTGGGCATCATGTGGTGACACAGGCAAAACAAAAATACACATACATGGATCTACATACAGTCCACACACAGGAGCACACTTCAACACACACACACACACACACACACACACACACACACACACACACACACACACACACACACACACACACCCCACACACACACACCACACACACACACACACACACACACACACACACACACACACACACACACACACACCCACACCCACACCCACACCCCCTGGGTTAAGGGAGACCCATGTCTGGGGCAATAGAATCCAGAAATCCCTGGACTGCAGCACAGTCAAATATAGCTCATATGCCAATCCCCGGTAGCCCCCAACACACACACACACACACACACACACACACACACACACACACACAGAAACTAATGCACGCAAACACACAGACACATACAAGCGCGCGCACACACACACACACCTCGTCCCCGTCCAGAGCCCCTCGGCTAAACGAGAGGCCAGAGAGGCAAATATAGACCTCCATAGAAACCAACACACACACAAACACGCGCACACACACACACACACACACACACACACAAACACACACACACGCTTACAGAGACGCACACAGACACAGGCACGCACACCAGCAGTCTAGTAAAATGTAAGCCTGGCTGATGATGTTCTCATATTTCTATGTCGTACAGCCACTGGTCTCTGTGGAAATGCTCTAAACTGCAGATCATTAAATGGCCACTAGAGGCCGCTAGAGTTCCATGGTAGCGAGGCAGTGGGCTGTAGAGCAGTAGAACATAGAGA
Source organism: Engraulis encrasicolus (assembly GCF_034702125.1). Classification (NCBI taxonomy): domain Eukaryota; kingdom Metazoa; phylum Chordata; class Actinopteri; order Clupeiformes; family Engraulidae; genus Engraulis; species Engraulis encrasicolus. The sequence continues at coordinate 515,664 of NC_085870.1, forward strand.
CAACAGCCATACACAAAGTACACGTGTGCTCACACACACACTCACACTCACACTCACACAGCCACACACTCACACTCACACTCACACTCACACTCACACTCACACTCACACTCACACTCACACACTCACACACACACACACACACACACACACAAAACAAAAACATAGACAACCAGAAACTCAAACAAAACTAAAACTGCTTAGAACTCCACCATTCCCATCCTTCTGTAGACGAGCACACACACACACACACACACACACACAGACACAGACACAGACACAAACACAGACACAGACACAGACACAAACACAGACACAGACACAGACACAGACACAGACACAGACACAGACACAAACACAGACACAAACACAGACACACACACACACACACACACACACACACACACACACACACACACACACACACACACACACACACACACACACAGCTAAGGCCTCTGTGTGGGATTCTTTCCATTCGCTGTCATACATAACTCCATTGTGTAGTGTAGTGTATGCGTATGCGTATGCGTGTGTGTGTGTGTTTGTGTGTGTGTTGCAGCCAAAGGATTCCAACCCACCTCCTCCAGAGAAAGGGAGGGGGGGGGTGAGAGAGATCTGCGTGTGTGTGTGTGCGTGATGTCATTCCTCACAGCTAGACAACACTGTCACACAAGACCCCTCTTCTCTCTCTTCTCTCTCTCTCGATCCCTTTCTTTTTCCCCTCCTCCCCTCTCTTCTCTTCTCTCTCTCCGTCTGTCTTGTTCTCTCTCCCTCCTTGTGTCCCTGTACCTGGCTGTGATGCAGGCTCTGTGCGCGTCTGTGTGCGTGTGTACGTACGACATGCATGGTTTTGTGTGCATCCTTTCCTCTCCTTCTAACAGTGTGTGTGTGTGTGTGCGTGTGTGTGTGTGCGTGCGCGTGCCTGTGCTTGCGCGTGTGTGTGTGGGCGCGTCTGTGTGTGTGTGTGTGTGTGTGTGTGTGTGTGTGTGTGTGTGTGTGCGCGTGTGTGTGCGTGTAATTAGCTGTA
>NC_085870.1:521693-524193 GCF_034702125.1 Engraulis encrasicolus
CTAAACTGTAGGCAGAAATCAGGGAGCAGCGCTGCCATCTTACCTCAGACAAACGCAGCTGCCAACAACAGTTTTACTTGTAAAACTTGGGAAGGATTTCGCATGTCATTATCTCACTCCAATAAAGGAGTCATCAGGCTACCACTAACTTAATGTTGTATCAGAGACGGCAGGTTACGACAGACAAATCCTTCCGTTATCTATTAGGCTATTTCATAAATAGGCCTATGTTTTCATGTATTTTGGGTAGTCATGTGTGGGCCTATAATAGCCAACAAGTTATTTGATTTACTTTACTCAAAGTTGGTCAGGAGTGTTTTTATCAGCGGTGTTTTAAAACGAGAGGCGACCGCTTCTGTCAACTTTTTTTTCATGCAGACGGACGCTTGGATAACCATAGCAACAACACGAGCTCAGAATACAGATAAAGCGCACATGCAGAAATACTCTGTTTTTGCCCTGTTTGCAAAGTTGTGAGAGCCCTCGTTGTAAATGCATTCAGCGGACAAACTTACTTGCACCATGCGTTGCCAGTGCAGGGAAAAAAATGGGGGAAACAAACAGTAGGAGACAATAATATAGCAACCTTATTTCACTTTCATACACTCAGTCAAAGCAAGTTATTTCACGTAGACATGGACCGCAAATAACACAAATCGCGTGCAGATTTCCCCGACATTAGGCTAAAGCAATAGGCCTATAGTCCATTTTTTGTTCAAAGTCTGGAGTAGGCCTAACTGGAGTAACATGGCGGCCGCAGATATCGGAAACACGAGCGACTGTCAGTCTAGTTTGTGTCAATGACGTTGCCTCGCATCTCGAGGCCATAAGCACAAGGCAAGGAGGAGAGGAAAGTCAAAGAGAGGGACACACGGACGTCGCAAACAGGTCGTAAAAACAGACCGATGGCCACCCTACTGGTTAGCCAGCTAGCATATGGCATGTACATTTCTGGTTAGCCAGCTAGCATATGGCATGTTCCTGGTTAGCCAGCTAGCATATGGCATGTTCCTGGTTAGCCAGCTAGCATATGGCATGTTTCTGGTTAGCCAGCTAGCATATGGCATGTTTCTGGTTAGCCAGCTAGCATATGGCATGTTTCTGGTTAGCCAGCTAGCATATGGCATGTTTCTGGTTAGCCAGCTAGCATATGGCATGTTTCTGGTTAGCCAGCTAGCATATGGCATGTTTCTGGTTAGCCAGCTAGCATATGGCATGTTTCTGGTTAGCCAGCTAGCATATGGCATGTTTCTGGTTAGCCAGCTAGCATATGGCATGTTTCTGGTTAGCCAGCTAGCATATGGCATGTTTCTGGTTAGCCAGCTAGCATATGGCATGTTTCTGGTTAGCCAGCTAGCATATGGCATGTTTCTGGTTAGCCAGCTAGCATATGGCATGTTTCTGGTTAGCCAGCTAGCATATGGCATGTTTCTGGATAGCCAGCTAGCATATGGCATGTTTCTGGATAGCCAGCTAGCATATGGCATATTTCCGGGTAGCCAGCTTTAATACAGATAGAGGAGCCTTGTGCAAGATCACATGACAGGAGAGAGTTCATCATGTGCTAATGGCCACTCTTACTCACTTTCACAGGAAACGAGGTATCACACACACACACACACACACACACACACACACACACACACACACACACACACACACACACACACACACACACACACACTTCAATGAAACTCAGTCAGCCTTACTCCCTTTCACTGGAAAGGAGAAATCACACCCTTGTTCCTGTTTCACACACGCACGCACACACACACACACACACACACACACACACACACACACACACACACACACACACACACACACACACACACACACACACACACACACACACACACACACACACACACACACACACACACACACACACACTCTAGACATTCAGGCCAAGGGATCCTGTGTGTGTCAACATTAAGGCTGTAACGATATTGCATCGAACCGAGGGATCGCGGTTCGCAGACCCACGAACCCCTATCGCGAACCTTCCTCGCAGAATCGCGATGCTCCCTTTTAAAGTTCTTACCCCTCAGTCTAGAAAACAGCAGGATACAGGCAATGCTTGCATATGCGCTTAATGCTTGCATATGCGCTCAAAGACAATTAGAAACGGGGCTCACACGAGCGAGTAACACTTCCATTCTCCCTCTCCTGTAAAATGTTCCGTCCAACCAGCACGTGTATTGGTTGTTATTCATTGCCGCCCACAAAGACCCGCGAGACAAAAAACTTCGGCAAAAAGGTAAAGCACAGAAATGAACAACAGACCAAGAAGGCTTTATCAAACGTGTGAAGATGTTTTTGATTCATGCATGCGCCGATGTATGTTGAGTGGAGATAGACGTTGAGCGGAGAGAGAGAGAAGGAGAGCGAGAGAGCGAGATGCTCCGCCTGACCAAATTTTAAATCGCTAGAGCTCTATACGCTCATGAAGTCAGGCGAACGTTTAGGTCGATGTGGATATTAAAATATTAAACATCAA
>NC_085870.1:542554-597554 GCF_034702125.1 Engraulis encrasicolus
TGCCTTTTATTTTACCCACAGACGGCCATCCTAAGCAGCCCAATTGAGCAAGAAACGGCCCAATCTGGCAACACCGGAGGTCAGTACAGACCATTGACAGTAAATAGAACTAATACAATAGAATGGCCCATCAGCCTCTGGGCATGCGTCTGTACCGCCGCCATCTTTTCAGGGTAAGTAAATGACTAACATTTTGTAACGAACCAGGATTAAACAAAAACAAAAACCTCCGGTAGTCAAATATGTCAATTTATGCGGATTTAATCCCGCATGTTGGCTTGGTTCCGATAGACGTTCATTCATTTCAAAGCAGCGCTCCGCGGCGCTTCCCATGTTCCAAGATGGCGGCCTGTTTGACGCAAGCGTTCCTATTGACCGCTCCATTCATGGGCCATTCTATTGTATTATTTCTATTTACTCTCAATGGTACAGACACACCTCATCTGCCCAAGAACAATGGGGAAGCATTGGTTTAGTCTGGGACTACAGGTGGGGATACAGGTGCTGGCCATGAAATTAGAGTATCGTGAAAAAGTTCATTTATTTCCATAATTCCATCATCCAACTTCCAACTTCCATATATCATAGATGTATGGCCCACATTTTAAACTATTCCAATAATTTGTTTGTTTATTCTTACATATTTTGGGATTTCAGCTCCAAAAAAAAAAAAAAAACAGAAATTAAGCATCTCACAAAATTTTGTGATGAAATCATTTTCTTCAGAAAAAAAGAAAATCGGGGTCACATCACATCAGTTGAAATTCTGTTTCTAAATAAAATATGTCAATATTTAATATTTGGTTAGAAATGTCTTTAATCACTGCCATGATGTGTTTAACATTGAAGTCAATGGCAGGGGCATTGCACGGGAGTTATGGAAGCCCAGATATCATTGATGCTTTGCTGTTTTGTTTGTAGATCTGGTGGCCCACACTTCCCTCTTGATTATACCCCATAGATTACCATACCACGCTTTAGTGCTTTGGTGTTAATGGTATTCTAACTCACCAGACATAACAGCCCATTCATTTTCAATGGGGTTTTATTTCTGGTGAGTGACTGGACCTTCACCTATTCGTTGTAATGAGCTACTGAAGCTACCAGTGGCTTGGGTTGCTTTGCATGGAGCTATGGCAGCTAGCTAGCTGCTTCGTGTGGGTAAGCTACTGCTGACTTCCCTTCTTTGGGGCACACTCATAGAGGTAGAACATTATGGGCACTACTACATGAAAACAACATTAGCATCTCATACTGTACATCCTGTCACGTTATTACATCACAAGTAGCTAAAGGCTGAACTATGTGGGCAGGGTGATAATAGGATGAGCTGTGCAACAGCAATAACACACAAAGGAAGTATACAGCCTAAAACAGCAGAAATGAGTTTATAACACAGAAAGGAAGTTTGTGATACGCCTAAAATAGCAGAAATGAGCTACAATCAAAGCACTTCATACACTACACGTTTTATTCAATTCTATTTGGTCTTTTCACTTACACAAATAGATATTTAAGTCACCAATGTGACAAAATCTACTTTACAAGTCAAATTCACTTTTGATTTAGTGTGTGTAATTAAGTAAGTCATCTTTACTCTTATTTGGTGTTAACTCTTGACTATTGTGGTTTTCAATTAGACCATTTTTACACCATCACCAAGTAAAAACTTAAACACATTCTTCACAATTACTCTTAAACTCACACATACATCAAATCATAATATTAAACACCAATTACTCTGACACACTCACACATACATCAAATCACAATATTAATAAACATCTATTACTCTGGCACACTCTCACATACATCAAATCACAATATTAAAAATCAATTCAACAATTAACACACTCAACAAAAGAGTCAGTTACCAAAGTCAGTTAAAATGGTCAGTTAAAAATGTGTTCTGTGTTGGTGAATATTTCAATGACAGTCTTGTTTATTGGCATTCCTGCTCTGGTGGAAGCAACATCAAGGTCTTTATTCAGCAGGGGAGTTATTAGGGCTCTTTACTGTGAGAGCACTTGTGTGTCTGTAGATGACCAGACCAAGTGAAAGTCTTGCCACACTGAATGCAGTGATGCAGCCTCTCTCCTGTGTGAGTGCGCTGGTGTGTTTTTAAATGTCCCACTGTAGTGAAACTCTTGCCGCACTGACTACAGTGATACGGCCTCTCTCCTGTGTGAGTCCGCTGGTGTACTTTTAAATCTGACGCTTGAATAAAACTCTTGCCACACTGACTGCAGTGATACGGCCTCTCTCCTGTGTGAGTGCGCTGGTGTGCTTTTAAAGATCCCTGTTGAGTGAAAGTCTTGCCACACTGAGTGCAGTGATACGGCCTCTCTCCTGTGTGAGTCCGCTGGTGTAGTTTTAAATATGACGCTTGAATAAAACTCTTACCACACTGACTGCAGTGATACGGCCTCTCTCCTGTGTGAGTGCGCTGGTGTACTTTTAAATCTGACGCTTGAATAAAACTCTTGCCACACTGACTGCAGTGATACGGCCTCTCCCCTGTGTGAGTGCGCTGGTGTGCTTTTAAAGATCCCTGTTGAGTGAAACTCTTGCCACACTGAGTGCAGTGATACGGCCTCTCTCCTGTGTGAGTGCGCTGGTGTACTTTTAAACATCCCCCTGTAGTGAAACTCTTGCCACACTGAATGCAGTGGTGTTTCTTCTCCCTTGCTTGGGTGTTCTGCTGTCGTCTCTGCTCATGTGTGTGAGTGCGCTGGTGTGTTTTTAAATGTCCCACTGTAGTGAAACTCTTGCCACACTGAGTGCAGTGATACGGCCTCTCTCCTGTGCGAGTAAGGTGGTGTCGTTTTAAAGATCCCCCTGTAGTGAAACTCTTGCCACACTGAGTGCAGTGATACGGCCTCTCTCCTGTGTGAGTGAGGTGGTGTGTTTTTAAATCTTTCCCTGTAGTGCAACTCTTGCCACACTGAATGCAGTGATGCAGCCTCTCTCCTGTGTGAGTGCGCTGGTGTGTTTTTAAATGTCCCACTGTAGTGAAACTCTTGCCACACTGAGTGCAGTGATACGGCCTCTCTCCTGTGTGAGTGCGCTGGTGTACTTTTAAATCTGACGCTTGAATAAAACTCTTGCCACACTGACTGCAGTGATACGGCCTCTCCCCTGTGTGAGTGCGCTGGTGTGCTTTTAAAGATCCCTGTTGAGTGAAACTCTTGCCACACTGAGTGCAGTGATACGGCCTCTCTCCTGTGTGAGTCTGCTGGTGTACTTTTAAATCTGACGCTTGAATAAAACTCTTGCCACACTGAGTGCAGTGATAAGGCCTCTCTCCTGTGTGAGTGAGGTGGTGTACTTTTAAAGATCCCTGTTGAGTGAAACTCTTGCCACACTGAGTGCAGTGGTGTTTCTTCTCCCTTGCTTGGGTGTTCTGCTGTCGTCTCTGCTCATGTGCTCCTTGCTGTTCTGAAGACGGCTGTGTGACTGGTCTGGACGCCGCAGTTGTGGTTTGCTGTGTGTGTTGGTTTCTGCCTCCGGACGGTATGAAAGTCTCTGATCTGATCTCTTCAGACCTCAGCAGTCGCACATAGTCGTCTGGGTGACTTCTCTTGATGTGCTTGTGCAGGTAGATTTGAGCAGTGTAGGAGAACGGACACAGAGAACAGGAGAACACCTGAGACGCCACAGATACTTCTGGAGAGCAAACAGAAAGACAAAGACTTATTAAGACTCAAATTAATATCCCAGAAACTTTTAAACAATAATCACATTTTAATTTGTGTTGCTTTATAACAAACAAAGCCACTGTAAAATACTGAAGCCAATTATGGACATCATACACATACAAATATTTTTTAAAGTCCATGTCCCTGTAAAATGGTGTTTATACTTTGTCAAGTTATGTGACTGGATGTTTAACTTTTCATGCAGAGCAGATAAACTTGTTAGTTTTTAATCACCAAAATGGTAATGGCCGTGTTTTAACCGGTTAATGCTCATGACAATGTTGTTACTATGTACAAACCCCAACTCCGGTGAAGTTGGGACGTTTGGTAAACAGTGAATAAAATCAAAATGCTATCATTTTCAAAGCATTCAATCTATTCATTAGATGGAGAATAGTGAAAAGACAACATATTAAGTGTTAAAACCGAGAAAAAATATTGTTTTGGGGAACATATGTACTCATTTCTAATTTGATAAATCCAACACGTCTCAAAAGAGTTGGGACGGGGATCAATGAAATTTAGTAAACATCCAAATAAGATAAAACACCAAAGAAGAACATTTCAAAATGAATTGTACTGACGGACAATATAGGTGTCCAGGTATAAGATCATCACAGAGAGGCTGAGTCACTCAGAATTAAAGATGCAAAGGGAATAATTACCATAGTTATTACATACATTTTTGAATTCCCTTTGATTTACCACGATTGAGTGTATAGAAGACATATTTTTGTTAATAAAATCATTGTATAGGTTCATGACATCATGAAATATATATTGGCTGTAGTCTCACTCTAGCACTCCAGGAATTAGAGCTATTGAAAATTGACCATATTAAGAATGCTTAATGCGTGCAAATGATACAGGGGTGTAACATTCTCCTAAGCACTTGAGCTCACTTGAAATAGACCCAGAAGACATGGGAAACTGTCCTTTGCTTACAGAAGTCAGCAGAAGTTGTAGAAGTCCATTCTTTTTGACAATAATAGAGCATTGCACATCCTGTGCTACAGTGAAAATGGACCATCCAACTTGTGTTAGTGCTAGCTTCAAAAGTCAGCCTCCATGATGACATGCGGGTGCAGTAGTGCATTGGTTAAGATGTTCTCACTCACCTGTAGAGTTAAATACAGTGCTGAATGGTATAAATGGGTTTTAAACAGAATGAAAAGCCACTCATGCATTATATTTTGAAAGGCGATCTTCGATTACTGCCACATAGTAAGGTCAAATTGCATTCTCTACTATGTTTTAACAGTTTGGCTCCATCATAAGGACCAGCAGGTGATAAAATGGTGGGCTTTTGGTCAAGACCTGTCACACTGTAAGCACTACAGAAAGGAAAACATTGCAAAACATGACAAGGAATACACCCACCATTTAAGCTGGTGAATTCATGTCCAAGATAGGAATTAACACTGTTTTTTATATAAAATCATCTCATCGGTTAATGTATTTAACTGTTAAGTGTTGTCTTTTGTTTTGTTTTTAGTCTTCCTCGACATTTGCTGCCATTTATTGTCCCCGTCCCAACTCTTTTGAGACGCGTTGGATTTATCAAATTAGAAATGAGTACATATGTTCCCCAAAACAATATTTTTCCCGGTTTTAACACTTAATATGTTGTCTTTTCACTATTCTCCATCTAATGAATAGATTGAATGTTTTGAAAATGATAGCAATTTGATTTTATTCACTGTTTACCAAACGTCCCAACTTCACCGGAGTTGGGGTTTGTAGTTTAGTTTATTAATCTCATGCCAATGTTGGTATGTCACATACTGCAGTTTACTAATCTAGCAATGTTGTCATCTAGTAGTTGAGCTTTTTCAGCAAACAGTGAGTCGGATTGCCAGCTAATCCATCTGCATGAAAGGGTGACCGTCCAGAGATTGTGACTCATTGATAGTGACCTACCTCTGGCCCTGCTCTTGACCTCTCAGAGGTAGTCAAATGTGATACAGCATGTGATTGGATAATCTTCAATGTTCTTTATCACGTGATTGGTTGATAGTGACCTACCTTTAGCGCTGCTCTTGACATCCCAGAGGTAGTCGAATGTGATGCCCAGCTCTTTGGCGTAGTCGTCTCCATACCAGACCAGCAGTTCTTCTCCAGGGACAACAGGCCGACAGCAGCGATACACAATCCCTCCTCTGTACTGAAACGCCACCAGATTCTGCTCCTCACCGTTACGAGCGCAATTCACATACCTGCCAGAAAACAACCAACCACAGCTCACATACCAGCCAATCACAGTACACATGACAAAATACGTGTGACCATTGTTTAACAATATGTTTCCTACAGCTTACTGAATTAACATGAAAACTAGAAAAAACTGTTTAAAAAAAAACAATGCAGTGTTACTAATACTCTCTCTCACACACACTCAAACACATGCCTACGGTATTTAGCTGCCATTTATGCCTTAATACATCATGAGTAGCAACTAGGGCTGTAATGATATTGTATCGAACCGAGAAATCGTGATACACAGAGTCATGATACTGTATCGTGATACAAGGAGGCAGTATCGTGATACACCCTTTCAAAGTTTTGACACCCATCAGTCCGGAAAACTACCACATGATAGGAAGTGATAGTACTTCTAAGCTTCAAATCATCATCATTATTATATTTAAACTTTTTAAAATTATTTGTAGCCTCGTGTAACCTGTTCTACCTACAATCTGTCATAGTTTTATTCATAATTTTATTTTATAACCTCTGCAAATGTGAAATTCGTGGGTGTATCGAACCGTAGGTCTAAAATCATGATACGAACCGAATCGTGAGTTGAGTGTATCGTTACAGCCCTAATAGCAACACACAATTGCTGAGATTGTGTTTAACCGCTTAATTAAATGTTCATAAAGAATTAATACAACAATTACTGTAATACAAATCCTACACAGTCAGCATTGTTGTGTAACTCCAAAGAACTGATGAACTCCAAAGTGATGAAATTGGGTCTCACCTCATCCAATTGGAATGAGTTTCCTTCTTCGCATCTACGTACTCATCTGAATGGCGGCTCTTGTAAATCTGTGGCAACATTAACACACACACACACACACACACACACACACACACACACACACACACACACACACACACACACACACACACACACAAACACACACACACACACACACACACACACACACACACGCACACACACACTCACACACAAAAACCACACCCACACACACACACACACACACAAAAACCACACCCACACCCACACACACACACACACACACACACACACACACACACACACACACACACACACACACACACACACACACACACACAAAAACTACATCCACACACACACACACAAACCACATTTTGTGAGGTGTTTGCCTTTTTATACATACAGTATGTCACAGAAGTGAGTACACCCCTCACATTTTTGCAGATTTGTAAGTACTTTCATAAGACAACATCAGACATTTCACTTCGACATGTTGATAAGTAACCTGTTCACAACATATAACTAGGGGTCGACCGATACAGGTTTTTTAATGGCCGATGCGATACCGATGTTTTTTCCATCACCCTTGGCAGATACCCGATACGGCCGATGCCGATATTGTTAAAAAAGTGTTAAAAAAAAACAAAAATCAGTACTGTATCATTAAAAAAAAAAAAATCCTATCCCATCACCTTTTCATCACACCATAACATGAATAATAGGAAAATAACGGTCATGTACAAAGCACACTGAGCACCTAGTTTTTCAAGCATCTGTAACCTATACTGTATTATAGCCACCTAAAAAGGTATAAGGCATTAAAAATTCAAAGGACTGTGGCTTGACAGTGGTACAATAGCATAGAACTTGACAGTAAATTTGAAAAATGTTGGGGATGACCAAGATTATTATGGATATTTATGCCTATTTTTTCACCTGTATAGGTGTACTTGATTTACTAGGGCCTTTCACAAAATAAATCAAATCAACTATATAACAAACAAAAGCCCAAAATAACAAACCAAAGAAATGCAAACAAAACACATAGACAAGTAAAACCATTTCCTTATTTTCATATTATAAAATACATTGCAAAGAATCCCACCAGTAAAAACACCCCTGTACGGCGGACACCCCTCTATTTGACTCAGATTGGAACATTCACTTGTTGCTGAACTGGGAAGTGGCAGCATGCCGGTGACCTGATCTGTTAAATGTTACAGAACTGTTTTACACATTATTTCTAACCAAATAAACCTCTATGAATTGAAATAGCCAGTTTGCAAGTGATGTTTGTTTCTCATTAGAGATCGATAAACAGATGGAAGTTGATAAATGAATGACGCTATGAAATGCGTGTTTTGAAACGCGGTGGAAATTAACACTGAAACATGCTGGAAGGCACTCGTTACAACGCTAGGTGAGAGTTATGGCAATAGAACTAGTTGACAGTAGTTTACCCTCGTTGGAAGAGCTGGTTGGTTGCTCAATGAGATGGCTGCATTATGCAGTCTGCATCAGTGATGCGCGGGTCGACGAAAAAACAAGACACACCCGACCGCTTTTTTCCCTAGTCCGCCCGCTTGCCCTGCCCGCAAGAAATATTCATGAAAAATATTGACCCGGCCCGCTTCCCGACCCGCCTTTGAAAATAGTAGCCGTGCGTCTTTATGAACACCCTAGCGTCATTGGCAAAGCACAATCACGTCAAAAGGTCTTAAAAAAGGAATTTGCGTCAAAAACAAGACAGCTGTGCATTTCAACAGGACATGTTGGATTTTTGAACCGACGACTGCCGACTGTCACCTGTTTATTTCGGTAACATCGTCGTTTGGATACATGGAGAAAATTAATCTGTAGGTTGGTGAGCAGACTGAGCCAGCCGTCAAGTGGATTGCCTCGTAGGCCTAGTCATGGTACGACACAGGAAATGAAAACAAACTCTGTAAGCAACAAATGAGTGCGAAACCATTAGGCTACAATTGTATAAGAAAATATGTAGGCTATATCCATCACTGCACTGTTTAGAGAGCACCCTCTGTGTTCTTCAAAATGCACTCAATGGTTGCACCTGCTGCACCAGTTGCGCGCAGAAGATATTCGGCCAACGCAGGAGCCTCATTAAGTCTCCTGCAGAGCGCGTGGCACCATCATAGTTATTCAGCCATATAAACTTTTATCTATTTCGCAAAAAATGTCCCTGTCTGCTAAAGTAAACTATAGCCTATTGGCTAGCCTATAGCCTACTTTAAAATTCGGCATCATTTCAAAGGTCCTGACCGACCGCACCCGACCCGAATTTCATTAAAAATAATATTTCATAACCCGTGCCTGCGGTCGACCGCAGTTAACTGCAAGCGCCCGCTGCTTTCGGGTCAGCCCGCGCATCACTGGCCTGCATGCTGGTGAGTTGAATGCTACAGAAATGTTTTACAATATTTTAATTTAGCCAGTTTGCAAGTGATGTTTGCTACCTATTAGATGTCGCTAAAACAGATTGAAGTTGATAAATGAATGACGGTATGAAATTTGCGTTTTGTATTGTACATACTGCCTAATGTTCGGCAGACTATCCCATGTAAACACTGTATTGTACATACTGCCTAATGTTTGGCAGACTATACCATGTAAACACTGTATTGTACATACTGCCTAATGTTTGGCAGACTATACCATGTAAACACTGTATTGTACATACTGCCTAATGTCTATCCCATCTCATCTCTCTCTCTAGTGTGTGCGTGTGCGTGTGTGTGTGTGTGTGTGTGCATGTGTGTGTGTGTGTGTGTGTCTGTCTGTCTATCTATCTGTCTGTCTGTCTCACCAGTATTCACTCTCTAGGTGTTGTGTGTGTATGTGCGCGTGTCTCAACACCCAGGAGTATCCGCTCTCTAAGTTGTGTGTTTGTGTGTGTGTGTCTCACCACCCAGGAGTATCGTCTCTCTATGATAAGTGTGTGTGTGTGTGTGTGTGTGTGTGTGTGTGTGTGTGTGTGTGTGTGTGTGTGTGTGTGCGTGTGTGTCTGTCTCACCATCCATGAGTATCTGCTTTCTATGATAAGTGTGTGTGTGTGTGTGTGTGTGTGTGTTTATCTCTCTCTCACCACCCATGAGTATCCGCTCTCTATGGCCTGCTCCTTGTCCATGACTTGTCCCTCGTAGGGTCCAAAGTGAGTTCCTCTGGCTATCTCCTGGCCCCGGTTGAAGACTCCCAGTCCTGCGTTGGGGATGTGGGACTTGTTGACCTCCAGTCCAGGGGGCAGGGTGAGTCTGGCTCGGTCTGGGACCCCCACTGGTGCCGGGGTGTCAGGGATGAAGATGGGGGGGCCGTGGATCCAGCACTCCTCAATGAAGAAATCTTCACAATCCTCACAGACTGAAGACAAGAATAAAGAAGATGAATCACTCTCAATTAAGAAGTCTCCACACTCATCAGTTTACAGACGGGAACAAACGAGATGCATCACTGTCTTGGACTGATTTTGACAGACACATTCAGGCTCTTTGATGTGTGTGTGTGAGATAAGCCTTTGACTTCGATATTCGATATTCGAATATAAGTCGAATGTTAAGAAAATTCTAGACATTCGAACGAATATTAATTGGCCATTAATATTCGAATCTGACATGGGTATTGCTTTTTGGGGTATTTCATTGGTATTGATTAAAATTATTTCCTTGTAAACATCGCAATTCACAGTCTCAATTTATTTTTTCCATGGATGGTTAATCACTACAGCTGTGTTGAGGAGAGTCGCGTGCGTGGCTCATTTCTCTGTGTTCCGTAGCAGGAGACTTGCGGCAGGCAGTCTCCCCCAGAGTCCGCATAGCAGATGAGTGCTGCAGAGTTCCATTCAAGTGAATGGCTATCGTTAATAAACACATCATCACATTACTTTCTGGAGTTGTTGACGAGTTTCTGGAATTATGTGATTCAACCCACAAGTACCTGTGATTACGCCAAGAGTAAAGCCAGGCTCAAACTACACGACTAGCGATTGTGTGTCCGATTTTGGCGTCGGGGTGCACCGCACACTAGAAGAGAATCGCAACTGCCAATCTTGTCGCTGCTCGCAGCCACCGAGACAATGCCCGACGTTCTATTTCCAGTCGCAAATATCAAACACTGTTTGATTTCTACGATTTGCGATCGGCGACTCTTTGAGCTGCCAAAGTTCTATCTTAGAACGTCGCTCACGACGAGGAAATCTTTCCCGACAATCGCTTGCAATGGTCCTGGGGGGTAACGTTCCAGCGATTGTCGTAAGGGGGGTTTTCAGCCGAGAATCGGCGCGATAGTCGTGTAGTTTGAGCCAGGCTTAAGATAATAACTTCTTGTTTTTTGGATTTTGACTAAATTAGCTTCGTTGGTCTGGGTGTCAGATCAGGCAGACTCCAGGTGATGATTTTGTTAGCATGCTTTTAGCATGTTTTTAGCGCACTGCTAGTTTGTGTAATGTTCGTTTTTAGACAAAAGCAGTCATCTTACCTAGACCTACAAACACTCTACCTAAATGTCCGTCATTAGTGATAGAAAATAAATACATATTTGTTGATATTGGTGCTGTGTGCTCAATTCTCATGATTCCCATATGATCCAATTCAAATTTTAACTTAGGCTACAAGTTTGACATGGCTGCTAGCTTTGCCATGTTTTAATCTGCATTCACACCTCTAAGTACCGTCTTCTTAATAAGTGCTGAACGATCGCTAAACAATAATGGCTGTTTGAATGCATGTTGTTAATGGGCCATTAGGCTACATCTCTGGTTGGAATAGCCTTTTACTAGTCACTGACTGGGGGAAAGAACAACTTCAGCTTGATATCAGGTCTAACTGGGGCAATTTTAATGGTAAAAAATATGGATAAATATTCGAATATATTCGAATATCGTTTTTAATTTAGAAACGAACTTCGACTATGATTTTTGGGCACAAGTCAAAGCCCTAGTGTGAGAGTAGTGAAAGGTGTATAGCTGAAATTCTCAACAAAACTACAGTAATAAAATAAGGCAAAACTAGGCCTACACAGATGCAGATGTCTGCCAGAGGTTTATCCCCAAACTCATACAGAAGTCGTCTCCATTTTTGTTTTTTCGCCTCTGGGTGGCAAACTTAGGACTTGGTGTGCAGTATCAGGGTTCTAGCTAGCGCAAAAGTGCGTGGCGGCCCGTTACGCTATAATTTTGGACCGTTATGCTTATTTTCAATACAGCGTAACGGCATTTTGTCTGTATTATGTAGGCCAGTGTTTCCCAACCACTGTGCCGCGGCACACTAGTGGAAAATTCTTGTTTTCAAAAAATAAAAAATAAAAAAAAAGAATTCAATATTATCAGCAAATAATGCCTATATGTCACCATGTAGTGTCTGCTGTTGACTGGCGTCCTAATCATGTAATAATTCCTTATCACTAGGTGGCAGCAGGTAGCGAATTGCAATGTAGTAGCTGTCAAAAAAGGCAAATGCCGTGTCGTGAGCTCAAGTCCATACAAAGAGAGTTAGATTTCATTTGGATTTAGGACTACCGGTACTTGTACGTGGGATGCAACGGCACCAATTCCATTGTGCTTGGTATGTAAACGAAACACCCTTCACAAAACAAGAGTGCAGACTATTTTGTTGGCCTGCGTAAGCAAACAGAGAACCAAGCAACATTTATGAGGGAAAAGGGTAAACGAGAGAACATTAAAACTAGCTACCACGTAGCTAAACTTGTAGCTAAATCAAAAAAGTCACAAAGTGGCAGAGACGCTAATATTACCTGCCTGCAAAGCCATTGTAAATGAGATGCTTGGACCTTAAGCGGTTAAAGAAATAGCCAAAGTCCCACTCTCAAATAACACAATTTCCAGACATTGATGACATGTCTGCTGACATCGAAAGTGTGGTTTTGGAAAAGATCCGTATCAGTGAGAAATTTGCGTTGCAACTTGACGAGGCTGATATTAGTGGACATGCGCAACTCCTGGCCAATGTGCGTTTTGTGGATGGAGACGCAATCAGAGAAAGCGTTCTATTTTGCAAGGCATTGAACAGAGATTGATATTAAACATGCATATTCATATTGTAACAGTGAAATCGTTCCTAAATAGCATTGCTACTGTCAGAATAAGCATTATTTTCTGTATTCCTGCAAATAGAATGCTTTTGGAATAAGAATTTGTAAATAGTAAGCCTAGACCTACTTTGAAGTTTATAGCTTCCTTAAGAAGGGTCTTGTTAAGTGCACTTTTTATTTGAAAGAGGAAATTTAAAAGATGATTAAAAAAAAAAAATGTGTTTAGTTGATCGCTTTTCAAGGCACTTTTAAAAGAATGACTATATTGTTAGGCGGCTACTATAATTTGTTTTCATTATTTCATCATTTTTGGTTGGTGGTGTGCCGCGAGATTTTTTGAAGGGAAAAAGTGTGCCCTGGCTCAAAAAAGGTTGGGAAACACTGATGTAGGCTACAGCCAGATCAATGCCACATCGTCCTTCTGCCAAACCTGACACGTCATACTCACTGTATTTAAATGACAATATAGCACTCTACTACTAGCCTACTAGGCTACAATTATTATTTGTCGCAGGGTTTTGACGGCCTTTATTAATCTCTGTGACAAGCGTATGCCAGCATTGAGGCTTAGAAACAACAACAAATGCACGTGTAGCATTGCATCCTTATTTCAGGGGTTTGTTTCTCCAAAGCGTAGTTGCCAACCTGTTAGCAGTGTGGGCACTAGTGCTGGGCTCGTTACTTGTTACCATAGCCTAAAAACAAATCCGGAGACATTGGGCGCTAAGCGCTGACATTGGGAGTTGACACTATTCGGAAGAGGACAAAGTAGGCGGGAGAAGAGGTGCAGATCTCCAAAACGGTGAGAGGCACTTTTTTCTAAGCTTGCCGGTTGACATGTGGCGTGACTACAAAAAAAAACCTGCATTTATTGCAAAAGGTAGGCCTAATGAGCGTCTTCTGTGGCTAGGCTAATTGCCTGCGAAATGCACCAGGCACCAGTCCTATGGTTTTAGGACGCGCAAACTGTACAATAGCGTGAGCTCGGAAAATGTGCACTTGTCTGCACTTGTCTCGGAATCAGATCCCTCGGACATTGATATGCCCTATTATTAAATGCACACACGGTTCACCAGTGCTCCTCAACATTTTCAAAACTAGTGCAACTGTGAGAAGGAGGGGACACCGTGACACACATCTCTCTTCCTCTGAATAGATCTCGATTTGCGCTCATGCGCCAGAGAGAGGGAGTCATATTTATCTCTCCAATTGCAGAAGTTCACAGACACCGGTGTTTCGTTACCAACTTTTTAGTAGTAACTCGTTAGGCCTACACTACTTTTATCAGAAAAAAGTAGTTACATTACTGCAACCCAACACTGATAATTTACCTTTTAGGTACCCTTAGAATGGCCTATTTTCACCTTAAAATGTCAAAAACTCCGCACCGCGGATGGGTATGTGTGTGTGTGCGTGTGTATTTGTCTTACAGAAGTAGTTCTCATCTTTGGGTTCTTCCTCCTCTTTGTAGCTAATTCTGGACTTCTTGTGTATGTGTTTGTTTGTGTGTGTGTTTGTGTGTGTGTGTGTGTGTGTGTGTGTGTGTGTGTGTGTGTGCGCATGTCCGTGTGTGTCTTACAGAAGTAGTCTTCATCTTTGGGTTCCTCCTCCTCAATGTAACTAATTCTGGGTTTGTTCCGCAGGCTGCCTCCACGCCTGTAGTCCTTCAACTGGGCTCTCTGCTGCTCCAACCACTCTCTCTTGGACACACCTGACACACACACACACACACACACACACACACACACACACACACACACACACACACACACAGGGAAGAGAGAGCAAACATGTTAACTGTTGATATAATAGAACTTTGCATTATATACGGTACAATACGGTACAATGTTAATCTGAGGAAGACGAAGGTTCGTCGAAACTACTGTCACTTTGTGCACCAAAATAACCAAAATAAAAAAAACGTAAAAAGTATGCTGAGTGTTCCAATCATCTCTGGGTCTAGTTGCTTGAATATGGTTGGTCCTATTGCTTTATTTGCTAGGTGTGGAAGTGTGTGTGTTTATGGCTGGTCCCATTGCTTTATTTGCTAGGTGTATATGTGTGTGTGTATGTGTGTGTGTGTGTTTAGTCCTTATTTACCAGGAGTGTTTGCTGTGTTCACTTGGCCTCTGGCTGCCTCTCCATCCCAACTCTCCAGTTCAGCTCTCTCTCTGCCCGACTCTGTGCTGCACAACTGAATAACAACAACAATAACACAAACCCAATACTTGGTTTTAAGTCCATCTACTCATTCAAAACAATTTCAGATAGTCGTGTGTGTGTGTGTGTGTGTGTGTGTGTGTGTGTGTGTGTGTGCGTGCAGAATACTATAATTCAGGAGATATGAAACAAATTGAAGGGCTTAGTAATACCCCATGGAGCGTGTCACTGTGTGTGTGTGTGTGTGTGTGTGTGTGTTGATACCTGTTTGTTGTCCTCTGTGGCTTGTTGTGCTGAACCCTCCCCTGAGGCCTGAGGACACTGAGCAGTGCTGTCGATTGGTTGAGGTTGACTGATGGTGTTTCTGATTGGCTGAGGAGGCTGTCTGTCCCCGCTGCCCTGACTGCTGATTGGCTGAGAAGGCTGTCTGTCCCCGCTGCCCTGACTGCTTATTGGCTGAGGAGGCTGGCTGTCCCCGCTGCCCTGATCAGAGTGGCTGGTGCTTGGCTAATGGAGAAGAGAACAGTTGGTGTACAGGGGTGCACAGACACACACACACACACACACACACACACACAGACACACACAGACACACACACACACATACACACAGACACAGACACACACACTTATTAAGACACACACACACAGACACACACAGACACACGCACACAGACACAGACACACACACTTATTAAGACACACGCACACACACACAGACACACACAGACACATGCACACACAGACACAGACACAGACACTTATTAAGACACACGCACACACACAGACACACGCACACAGACACACACACACACAGACACAGACACACACACACTTATTAAGACACACACATTTTGCTACGGTTCAACTGCTGAAACTCCGTTTCATGATTTAAAGAAGAAATGAAACGAATATTCAGCTATTATTCACATTAAATATTGTGCCTATTTCTAAAACATCAATCCAACTTTAAATATTTTTTCCGGGCATAACTTGTTGAAACGGCAACTTAAAACCGTGCCTTTGGTGCGACAATATTTACAGGGCAGTGACGTCATTAGGTTGACACCCTCTTTTTGCGAGTATGGCTGGCTGCGGAAATATCATACATTTGAAGGACCCATATCTCATAAAGGAACCAACATTAAGATACAAACATCGACATGTCGAAAGAACACACCTCTAACATTATGTGAAAAAAACTCACGTTGAATATAAGCCCCACAAATAGACTTTTCTGTGATGATGCACCACCATATGCCATATGGGTTGGAAAGATATGCCATATTCGGCACAGGATCGACGGGCACAAAACAGCACCGCGCTCCTACTAGGCTACACGTAGGCTACACGCTGATTATTATTAAGATATTATCAATCATATGACACAATAGTGTAGGCTGTATGTGCTGTGGTAAACTGGAAAATATGGGAGCATGTTAGGGTGCCAGCTGCCGGTTTCTCAGATCATGGATGTGACATTCCGCGCTGTCTTTGACAGGTTGAAACCGAAGTGGCAATTCGAAAGCCAGCTTTAAAACATATTAAGCAATGGCGTTATCTCAATTATTATGCCGACAACTTACCGATCAACCAGCGCGGCATCTAACTTATTTTTTTGTTTATGGCAACGTGACAAGGGGGGAGAGGGGGGGGACGATGCTTTAGCTGCTGCGCTGTCTTTGACATGTTGAAACCTAGCGAAATTGCACTATCAGCTGCTTTAAAAACGTATGATGAGGTAGCCCAATAGCATCGTTTTAATGTAATCTTAATAAACAATGGCGTTATACCCATCATTATGCGACAATGTGGAAGTCGGTAGGTATATTTTGACACAAATGTTCGTGCTCAGGGGCTGTTGTTGTATGACACAATAACTGCACGACCGCCGGCCATGGATAGAGTCATAACTACACAACACAGATGTTCGTGCTCGGATGCAGGGGCGATTTCGTTGCATATAAAGCAATAACTCCACGACTGACGGCCATGGAGTCGTAACGAAACACAGCCTCGACCCGCAGTGCATTGACCGAGGACCCTTAGTACTAGGTGCTACAATGGCAGAGAGGAACTAGCATCTTTAGTATGCTGCTATCCTGCTAAGTGGCTGTCGGCCAGACTCACCCGTCGTCGCACTCGAGCTAGAGATATCCGTCAGCACACCTGCCATCCATAGACACTGCTTGTGGTAGTCTAGGAGTCTATTTCCAACCATGTCCACGGTCTCCAGATTTCTTAAGGTAAACAACAGGAGGGGTGGAAAACGCCCAGAGCACAACATTGATCTAGGTCAGTGGTTCTTAACCTTTTTCTCTCAGCTGTTTTCCCTTACCTGTTCACAAGACTAGCCGTGCACCCCCAAACCAACATGTATAATGTGTACAAGCACTAAAAAAGGATTTTAGTGATGTATTACAGTGATTTTTTGACAGAGATATTAATGAAAACCTTCATGACTTTAAATGGGGACCAAAACATGTTTCAATTTGGTTTAGGTTTGGCCTAATTATAATATTTCCACGCAGAATTTTGGACACAACTTCAACACAAGCAACATTCTGCGCACCCCCTATAATGTCTGGCGCACCCCCAGGGGGTGCCCGCACCCCAGGTTAAGAACCACTGATCTAGGTCACTTCAAAAGCCGATGCCTCCTACACGATCAGCGTTGTTTTGCCTTCTCCTTGTCAGCAACAGTTCCAGTAATTTTGACTTAAAGAAACTTGTGCAGAGAGATGCCTTCAGTGAAACTTGTACTTGTTGCAACCTGTACCATTTTGACCGCCACGAACAAAATATTTTCCACTGTGCTTTGATTTACTCGCCATAGACGCCGCCATTGACTACTATAACTTTGTGGGTTCGGAGTTGGACAGTGTCAACTTTGGTGTCAACCTTATGACGTCACGCATAAGACAATAAATTCGCACTACTGGACAAAATTGCTCATTTTGAGCACGTTTTAACATGACTTCCCGGATAAATTATTACACACACAATATCTTGTTTTAATCACAAAGCTTGAAACTTTTGTAATATGCAGCACAAACTGTAAAATTCCAACAATTAATATTCGTTTCATTTCTTCTTTAACAGCTTATTTGACCGCAACAATTACAAACAGTAAACAAACTGGCCTTTCTGGTAGACAGTGTCAGTTTGTGTGTGTGTGTGTGTGTGTGTGTGTGTGTGTGTGTGTGTGTGTGTGTGTGTGTGTGTGTGTGTGTGTGTGTGTGTGTGTGTGTGTGTGTGTGTGTGTGTGTGTGTGTGTACCTGTGGTGTCGTGTGTCTATCAGGAACTCTGGTAGGAGGAATGGAGGAGCGAGAGGCTGGAAGAGGAAAACACACATCTTCATCATCATTATCATCAGAAGAGGAAAACACACATCATGACATCACCGAAAACAATCTCAACAAATTACAAGTTGTTCTGAACAAAGCTGCACGTATTGTGCTTATTGTTCCTATAGAACAAGGGTATCTGAAATGTTAAACACATTGAACTGGTTATCAGTTAAAGACAGGTTACACTACACTCTTCTCTGCTTTGTACGGAGTGTGATTATGAAAAAGTGTCCAGCTACTTTACTTAATTTTTTTGTGTTTTCCAGTAGTACACACACATATTCCACTAGACACTCAGTCGAGGAAAGATTTTTGTTACCTGCGTACAAAACTGGAGCTGGACAAAGAACACTGCACTATAGAGGAATGCTGGCATGGAACTCCTTGCCCAATTTCTTGATTAAGGAAAACATTGACAAAAGCTTCAAAACTAAATTAAAACTGTTTTTGTTTATACAAAATACTTGACTTGTTTTTTTTTTTTTTTTTTTGGTTTCTTATTGGATGTACTTTACTTTATTAACTTGCTCTGATGTAGGCCTACCTTCTCCGTTTGTGTTTTATTTCACTCAGGGTGAAAGCAGTATTAATTGTACCAACGTAACGTAACGTATGAGTGACAGGTTCTCATTTCCTCTTTTGAGTTTGTTTTGTTCTGTTTTGTTTGTCTTGTGTTTTTGTCTTCTGTTGGGGTTTGTATTATTTGTAAAAAGAAAAGAGAAAAATGTAAAATAATGTATGAATTTGTTTTGACCACAGGAAGAACAGTGCTTCTAATAGAAGATAACTGATGTGTTGTCAATAAAGCAATCAATCAATCAATCAATCAACCACCACCATCATCACCATCATCATCATCATCATCACCATCACCACCGTCATCATCATCACGACCATCATCATCACCACCACCACCATCATCACCACCACCACCATCATCAGGGCTTTTTCTGAACGGGGAAATAAGGGCGCCACGCCCTCATACTCCGTGGATGCGCCCTCATGTTTTTTTTTTTTGTTTTTTTTTGAGCGCACCTAGAACATTTCTCAATATAAAGTTACATAGTCATAAAGCCTCATTAATCCACAACATTGTAATGATAATAATGATTTAATAACCATCTAAAGTGCTAAATGATCGAAAATGGAGACAGCATCGCGCTGTCACATTGATAATAGTAACTTTTCTGAACGTCTGAATACGAACCATTGCAAGATGCCGGCAGAGCTCAGGGCGCAGCCAGGGGTGGACTGGCAATCTGGCAAACCGGGCAAAATCCCGGTGGGCCGACGCCCCTAGAGGGCCGGTGATGTCGGTTTTTAAAAATAATTGTTATTAATGTTTTTTAAAAAATGTGACCGGCGGCCCACAATTTCGTGCTGACGGCCCTCGGCCCTCCTCCAATGACATCAGCCCATACATAAAGGTGGTAGAGGGAGGGGGTGTCCCATTGGTGCATCTGAGTCGGACTTAACTATTCATTGCGGCCCCATCCCTACCCTGCATTACGCGCACAAATTTGAGACACAAGCGATGGAGAGACGAAAACTAAAAGGTGGTGTGGAAAAGCTTGCGGAAAAGGGATACAAAAAAACTTGCAGCAGAGGCAAGATAATGTGTTCACGCGTGTAGTGTTGTAGCAGCAGGAGAGGGACAGCAACTTCTGCATGTTGGAAGTGAAAGAGCACGCTAGGAGACAGCAGGTGAAAAGCGGCAGTAGTAGCCTCTATGAGCCCTGACAGCCAGGTATGAGTCAAGTCAAGATCTGTTCTTTCAAACTTTAGGATACTCCATGCCTCTCCCCTACTCTCACTTCAGCATTAAACATTAATATTGAATAAGCCATTCATTTTCACCACCATAAGTATGATTGAGAACCGGTCGCACGACTCACGGACATAGGCAATTGAGAAGACAAACATTCCATACACCAAACCACTGACGTGAATAATATTAACGATATAGTAGCCACGGCAGTGTACCAAATGCGTTTCGAAGACTGTCAAACTTGTGCCTACCCTCGCTAAATATTCAGCGATTGTTTGCGTAATCACATTTACCACGCAGTGAAAATGTCGTGTAACGGTTGTCGCGTCTCGCGTGTGGAAAAGATTTGGCAAACTGATTTTTTTAAAAAATTGTAACTCCTCTTGGAACACAATCAAACCATATTCTGTAGGTAAAGACCTAGCATATCTCTCTCTCTCTCTCTCTCTCTCTCTCTCTCTCTCTCTCTCTCTCTCAGCTGTTATTTTATCCAGGACAATTAGAAATGATAAATGATTGAAGAATTTCTTTTGAATAAGCTTTTGATACAATTTTATCTGTAGACTATTTTATATGTAGCCTACCACTTTCAGCACTGCTCATTTTGAAACTTCAGTATGTTAATGCTTTCTTAACATATTTGACACACTAAATCATTGTGGTGATAGGCTACAGTTCATGATTTTCTTTCATCATTCAAGCTATTAAAGTAGCAATGAGAGATGCATTTTGATAACAGGAAATTAACCCCTCTTCTAATGCACCTGTTAGAATAAACCCTCAATTTAACATTAATCTATAGGTAAATTTATGAGTAGGCTATACACTGAATACTATATTATTTTGAATATTTTGCAAGTGCTGCATAGGCTACATTGTGATAAATAATCTATCTCCCTCTTCTCATCTAGTCAAACCAGGCCAGGATGAGGTTGAGTTAGAGAGAGCAGTAGAGTAGGCCTAGATTACTTTTGCTGTGAGTGTGGTCATCTATTGCATTTCTAAACCACTGCCCAAACTAAGATTCATTTTGAATAAATAGTTGATATAGTCAGCGCACATTTCCTGGTGTTTTCTGGTAGCTGAAAGAGAGATTCATGCATGAATATTGCGCCTTTTCGCATAGGCCGCTTGGTCAATAAGTAGTCGGATGTGCTCCGCTGATTATGAGGGGCCGGTCTGAGCCAAAATTGCCCGGGACATTTTGTTCTCCCAGTCCAGGCCTGGGGCGCACCTTGTCTCGAACTGAACATTAGATCAACCAGCCAAGATTCTCCTGTTCAAATGCTTGCAGCGTGATAATTTAATACTTTAGGGGGAAATGAATTGTCATCGTGACCTCTACCGTTTAGGCCTAGCGTTTCTCCAATAATCATTGCGCA
This sequence comes from Engraulis encrasicolus, assembly GCF_034702125.1. Taxonomy (NCBI): domain Eukaryota; kingdom Metazoa; phylum Chordata; class Actinopteri; order Clupeiformes; family Engraulidae; genus Engraulis; species Engraulis encrasicolus. The sequence continues at coordinate 563,960 of NC_085870.1, forward strand.
GGGTGACTGCCTGCCTGAGCACCTACAGTGCCGCAGCTCACGAAAAATGCTGGTGAAGTTACTCACTGTTTGGGCCGCAACAAGTTCTTTTTTAGAGAGACAGAGAGCCTGCGTCCACCCTGATCAGGGCTACACAGTGCGAGCCTTTTGCTCGCATATGCCCCTACAATAAATGATTGTGCGAACGAAATAATGGATAGGGCGCACGTGTGCGAGTAGATGTTTTAACCCTTTCAATTGTATTTTGCTCCTAAAATAAATACACCCCATAGAGAAACGCAGGAACGTGTGAATGAGAGAAGAGAGACAGAGGCAGACAAACAGTCGGGGGAGTTTTGAAATAAGATAAGCGTCGGGAGTATCGAGCGCTTCCACTGACGGAGAAGAGCTGGAGAGAAACTTTGGCGCTAGAATAGCTAATTCTCGGCTTAGCACAAATGCTAACAAATGTTCAACCTGTTATCTTTGTGAGAAGAAATAGCTTCGGTTTATACACCTATCTTGTAAGTACGTGGCTAGTACTGTTTATGTTACTCCTCCTGAGACCTTGGCAAGGGAGGGCACATAGCAGGCTCTCTGTGCGCTCACTTGCTCAACTGTCATCATCACGTCACGTCATGTGAAGTCAGTATTTTCTTGGACAGTCTCGGGGTGTAGCCTAGGTTTTTGATGTGCAAGCCTTCAATATTGCCAAATTGTTATTTAGAGGAAATGTGTTTGGTTGGCATCCACTCTTTTTTGTTTCATTTCTAAAATGCAAGTATAGAACAATGTTGTATTTTCAAAGGGTAATGTTCAGATTACTGAGTTGCTGTTACTGTGGTACCAAATGCAATTTAAAAAAAGTGTAACCCATATGGGTAGTCTAATCATAGCCTCATAGGCTAGCGTACTCATATGCGAGTCATTGTATTTTCAGGACAGAAGTGTAATTGCCTCTCTGGTCTCTCTTTTAAAAAATCTGCCCCCCTGACCAATTTCATCCCAGCTCCCTGCCAGATCATGAATATTTACCTATGTACCAGAATAAATTTCAAGTTTTGCTTAATGGCTTAATTTGTGTATTTCATATAGGGAGGGGAATATGTTCCTTTTTCTTCTCAGCCATTTTGAAGTGCAGTAACATTGTACTTTTAGGATGTCCACAAAAGTAAAAAATGTCCCTCTCAGATAGTCTCAAAAAGCCCCATTTTACCTTCATTTTTTAAAAAATCGCGCACCGCAGGACCCCCCCTTCACCCCCCCCCCCTCCTCCCTCATACTAAAAAATCCTGGAAAAAGCCCTGACCATCATCATCACCACCATCATCACCACCACCACCATCATCATCACCACCATCACCATCATCATCACCACCACCATCATCATCACCATCGTCAACATCTCCATCATCATCATCACCACCATCATCATCACCACCATCATCATCATCAGGCCTAAGAAAATTAAAAGTTTGGTTCCGGTTGGTTGTCAAATTTGGTCATGGGTCGGTCGGATTTTTTTTTTTTTTCCATTTTTTTTTTCCATTTTTTTTTTTTATGTCCGACACCCCCAACCCCAACATGCGCCAGATTTCGTCATAAACGTTGTTTGAACAATGCCAAGGACGATAGTGGAGTGAGGCCTACAGCTAAAGTTACAATTAAATATAATAAACATTAATGAGCCAATTATACTGACCGTCACCGAAATGAGGATATGATGCATAATAGCCTACCGTTTCTGGCAAAACTTGTCCTGCTGTCAGTTGCCTGACACTGCTATTTTAACTCCTGTCGGCCTATGTCCCGTTTACTTTTTTTGATTCCTTTCATCATCCGTTGTAGACCATATTTTCATTGGGATGAAGGTTCTGGCTTGCAAACATTCTATTTACTCACTTTTTGTTTTACGCGAGGATGTAGACACCTAGGCGATATGTTTTAATGAAGGGTGATTGAGGGGCAACATCGTCATTGCCATTAAAGCATTATTGTAGGAAACTGTAGTAGTCCTAGGTCTTCATCGAACAGTCGTATGCCTATTTGTGGCGACATCATCGTTCATTTCTATTTCATTATTTGGAGGAGGTGCGGAGAGTGAGACAGTGACAGGCGCCCTGCTCCTGTGCAATGGTGGAGGGACAAGCAGAGAGAGAGAGAGCGAGAAAATAACGGGCGCAGGCCAACGGACTTCTTGGTTAACCAAGCCTTGTGGTAAATTAAAGAATGAAAGAAAACTTGGGCAAAGCAATATCCCTTCTCTCATATTAACTTATTTTACAAGGTATTGTTACAGTGCTACTTTAGTATTGCTATAACGAGTTATGCATCTCGTCGAACAGCAGGGGGACTGAATGGAAGCCCTTTTCTAACACGACGAGACAATATCAATACATTCAAAAATCGTGGATACTCATGTTGTCTGTGTGTTGCATTTCGAGGCGGGTGGTCAGGCTGTGTCAGTGTCGGGTGAGGTAAGGCTATTAAGCTATTATTTGACAGGCATTTTCGCCAGGTTCCCAAACTATCCTACATCGTAGGCTATTAGTCTGCAAGAACGCTATGAGGCAAGTTGTTTAAAACTTACGAGCTACAACGACTACCAATTAGCATGTTGTAGCATAATAATTAGCATATAACGTGACCGAGTAGGTGCGCAACTCTGCAGTGACATTTGGGGTTTTCTAATATCAAGCCGGCGGCCCTTATGGCGCGCGCGTGTGTGTTGCTCCTATGTGGATAGTCATGCGATGCAAATTCAGTAACTTACAGGCAGGTAGAAAGTGAGAGATGGCGAGTTATAGGAATTAAGAAACGTGTTGTGTCTTGTCTATATGAACAACCGTCCACACAACATCGATATTTTTTTGAGGATTCCAAAAACTGAAGAAAAAAAAATTGGGTCGCACAAAAAATGATAGGGTCGGTCGGCAACCGGAACCAAAACATTATTTTTTCTAGGCCCCATCATCACCATCATCACCACCCCACCATCACCATCATCATCACCATCACCACCACCATCATCATCACCACCACCATCATCATCATCACCACCTTCATCACCATCATCATCATCCTCATCACCACCATCATCATCATCACCATCATCACCATCATCACCATGACCAACACCATCATTATCATCACCACCACCATCATCATCATCACCATCATCATCACCACCATCATCATCATCACCACCACCATCATCATCACCATCACCATCATCCTCCATCATCACCATCACGTCCACCACCACCACCAACATCATCATCACCATCATCATCACCATCATCTTCACCATCACCACCACCACCATCATCACCATCATCATCATCATCATCATCATCATCATCACCATCATCGTCATCTAGTTACAGTATGTCTATTACATCATCTGCATTGTGTGTCATCTCTAAGCTGTGTGGTGGAGAGAGAGAGAGAGACCTGACCGTGTATTTTTGAGAAAGAGAGAGAGTGAGAGAGAGTGACCTGGTCGCTCCTTGAGTTTGAGTGTGTGTGTGTGTGTGTGTGTGTGTGTGTGTGTGTGTGTGTGTGTGTGTGTGTGACCTGGTCGCTGCTGTGTGTGTGTGTGTGTGTGTGTGTGTGTGTGTGTGTGTGTGTGTGTGTGTGTGTGTGTGTGACCTGGTCGTGGTCTCTCCATGCTGTGTGTGTGTGTGTGTGTGTGTGTGTGTGTGTGTGTGTGTGTGTGTGTGTGTGTGTGTGTGTGTGTGTGTGACCTGGTCGTGGTCTCTCCATGCTGGGTGTGTGTGTGTGTGTGTGTGTGTGTGTGTGTGTGACCTGGTCGTGGTCTCTCCATGCTGGGTGTGTGTGTGTGTGTGTGTGTGTGTGTGTGTGTGTGTGTGTGTGTGTGTGTGTGTGTGTGTGTGTGTGTGTGTGTGTGTGTGAGTGACCTGGTCGTGGTCTCTCCATGCTTCTGGGTGTCCATTCCTCCTCTTCTGAATCGCTGGTGTCACTCGGTGGTGGTGGGGGCGTGGCCCTCTGTCTTTTAGTCCCGCCCCTCTTCCTCATGAACTCTGGAGCTTGAGACGACAGACCTGAGAGAGAAACAGGAGAGAGAGAGAGAGAGAGAGAGAGAGAGAGAGAGAGAGGGGGAGGAAAGGGAGGGAGGGAGGGAGGAAGGTGAAGAATTGATAAAGAAAGAGGTATACAGAGAGAACGAATGAGGGAAATAGGAATGAGCATTCCTCAATAAATGTATCAAAACATTACATTACATTGCAATTACATACCTGCCAACCTTTTAAAAAAAATTTGAGTAGCAACTTATCGCGGCGCGGCAATTCACGGCGCAACAACTTGGCATGGCAAAGTAACGGGGTCGCCGGCGGGCCCATCTGAGAGGCTACTTTGTTTAGCATAGTCTGCCCTACACCTAGGGTTGCCAAATGTCAACAGGGAAGATATAGAGCTCGAAAGTGACGTCACTTCCCCCGATTTCATGGGACCTCAACGGCGTTTTTAGCCGAAAATCGTAGCATGTAATCCAATGGCGGTATTAAAATGATATTTCGATCCCCTTCGAGTTGTGCCACGAGCTCCATGTATGTTGTTTCTGATATTTTTGCTTAATTTTTCGTACGAACCCCCAAAATTTTTAGAAAGGTGTGTATCTTCATATTTTTCATGCCGACGGCCTCGGAACAAAACATTGATACTTCTGCATGAATAATCTTTATCTAGCCTCTTAAACAGCATATTTGTAGCCCAGCGCATATCATGACTGAGATCAGAAGATATTTACTCTCTACCATGTTGTTAGATGGTCAGCTTAGGTCCTGTGAAACGCGGAACTAAGGGGCGGGACTTTCGAGCTCTATGAGACACTTCATTCAGGCAGGGGGTCCTCCCCCAGAAAAACTTTTCTTAGATGCAATTTCCTGCATTTTAATGCATTTTAGCCTAACATCCCGTGTATCTGGCAAATAGTTTATCTTATCTTATTCACAGTACTTTGAACTACCATAATTTACTAAACTTTCATGGAAGATGTTTTTTTTTTGTTTCACACCATAACACCAATAAAATGCTATGATATAGTGTGCTGGAATTTAGGCCTCTAAATTAACTTTATTGATCACCAGCCAATATGGCTGTTAATCTTACTAGTCAAACATACCACCAGTCTGGCTAGTAGGCCTAAGTGGCTATTAAGTTATCCTATGTACCAGCCAAACAAAGCATTTGGTCACTTGGGGGGTGTTAAGGAGCTGGAATCGAGTATGAAATTGAAGCATTTGCTGATTTTTTTTTTTTTGGCTGTAGAAGGTACATGTAGGAAAATGTATAATTTGATTAATACCGAGGCATTTCAGTGATTTTTATGAACAAAAAGTTGAATTACCGGTATAATGATTCTTACATCATCTCCCCCAATATTAATAAATGGTGATGTTGTCACCTACTGTTAAGAAGCATCAGCAGTAGAGAAAAAGATAAAGACAAGTGTTATTTAAGATAGGATAACAGGGCTTTTTCCAGGATTTTTTAGTATGAGGGAGGACCGGGGGGGTGGTTAAGTGGTGCGCGATTTTTAAAAAAATGAAGGTAAATGGGGCTTTTGAGACTATCTGAAAGGGACATTTTTTACTTTTGTAGACATCCTAAAAGGACAATGTTAGTGCACTTCAAAATGGCTGAGAAGAAAAAGGAACATATTCCCCTCCCTATATGAAATGCACAAATTAAGCCATTAAGCAAAACTTGAAATTTATTCTGGTACATAGGTAAATATTCATGATCTGGCAGGGAGCTGGGATGAAATTGGTCAGGGGGCAGATTTTTTAAAAGAGAGACCAGAGAGGCAATTACACTTCTGTCCTGAAAATACAATGACTCGCATATGAGTACCCATAGACTACCCATATTGGTTACACTTTTTTTTAAATTGCATTTGGTACCACAGTAACAGCAACTCAGTAATCTGAACATAACCCTTTGAAAATACAACATTGTTCTATACTTGCATTTTAGAAATGAAACAAAAAAGAGTGGATGCCAACCAAACACATTTCCTCTAAATAACAATTTGGCAATATTGAAGGCTTGCACATCAAAAACCTAGGCTACACCCTGAGACTGTCCAAGAAAATACTGACTTCACATGACGTGACGTGATGATGATGACAGTTGAGCAAGTGAGCGCACAGAGAGCCTGCTATTACCTCGTTCAAAAAGTCGAGAATCCCCAGAAAGCCGACCTAAAACCTCGGGAAAGTGGGAGTGAACATTTGGTGACGCAATGTCAGATCGATAATTATCGAGGTTGATCTCTGGCGGAAGTATAGAACAACGAGTTCCCGAGCTTGTGTTTTGTGTGACGACACACGCATCATCAACATGGCGCCCATGCATGCAACTGACATGTAAACAGTATCATAAAAGCTAAAATATCGTCTTGTAATCACTATCAACAACACCAGTTGATGTCATTCAATTGCAGATGCATATATGACAGCAATGCTGGTCTCTGACTGTTTAATTTGGCTTACTTCAGCTAAAATGATATGTCGTGGGTGTGGAGGCTCAAGTGAAGGTGAAAAAAAAGAAAAGAGAACCAAAACAAAACACGCATGATTTCCGATTGTTCCGGGATCAGTGGCGTTCATGTGCCAAAGTCCAGAACTTGGCTGTCACGTGAGCAGTGTCGTCAGCTGTCTCGAGAGGTCCCGAGCCCGTGAAGGCGACATTAGTGTCCTCCCTTGCCAAGGTCTCAGGAGGAGTAACATAAACAGTTCTAGCCACGTACTTACAAGATAGGTGCAAGCTATTTCTTCTCACAAAGTTAACAGGTTGAGCATTTGTTAGCATTTGTGCTAAGCGGAGAATTAGCTATTTCTAGCGCCAAAGTTTCTCTCCAGCTCTTCTCCGTCAGTGGAAGCGCTCGATACTCCCGACGCTTATCTTATTTCAAAACTCCCCCGACTGTTTGTCTGTCTGCCTCTGTGTCTATGTGCGCGACTCGCACGCTGTCTTTTGCGCCTTCTCTCGTTCACACGTTCCTGCGTTTCTCTATGGGGTGTATTTATTTTAGGAGCAAAATACAAAAAAAGGGTTTTTTGAAAGGGTTAATAAAACATCTACTCGCACACGTGCGCCCTTTACATTATTTGGTTCGCACAATCATTTATTTTAGGGGCATATGCGAGCAAAAGGCTCGCACTGTAGAGCCCTGGTCAGGGTGGACGCAGGGTCTCTCTCACAGAATTGATTTTATTAATAGATTGCCATACGTGATTACGGATAGTAGTCGTGGAGTGATGCATATTTGGTATGGCGCACAACCTGTTACACCTGTGCACAGAATGGGCCATGACTCAGGGGGGAACAGTATTCCTATACGGTGTCATGGTAGGTTACGGATGTAGACCTACTCCGAGCACAACCGTATAAACTCCAAGAAGGCAACTGGTCCGCATGGTCTGTCAGCCTTTACCCTGAAGTCGTTTGCGGATGAATTATCTCCAATTTGGCTTAAATTGTTTCAGCTGTCCATCGACTCCCACAGCATTCCAAAGTTATGGAAGACTTCAATCATTTTACCGATCCCAAAAAAACCTAGCCCTCAAGAGGATAATGACTATCGGCCCGTGGCCATAACCTCTAATGTTTTTAAATGTTTCGAGAAGATAATGGTTGGGAAACTGCGCACGAGTGTTCAACCTGCTCTTGATAAGTACCAGTTCGCTTACACTGAGAACCGCAGCACAGAGATGCCATTGCAACCATAATGCATCTAGTGCTTAAACACATAGAGAATCCCGCAGGTTACGCCAGACTTCTTTTTATTGATTTCAGCTCTGCTTTTAATTTAATCCAGCCACACATTCTCCTTGAAAAATTAATTCAGCTGAATGTAAATCCGTTTTTAATTAAGTGGTATTATTCTTTTTTATCAAATAGGCCACAACGGGTCAAGTTCAATACTACTTTGTCGGATACAACGTGTTGCAGTATTGGCGCGCCCCAAGGTTGCGTCAGCTCACCATTTTTGTTCACTTTGTATACGAATGATTGTGTCAGTTCAGGGCCAAATCAGTATATTATTAAATTCTCGGACGATACTGTTATTCTTAGCCTGCTCTCTAAACATGATAATGATAAGGTAAACAGCCACCAAACAGCTATAGATACATTTGTTGATTGGTGTGATTCACACTTACTACACATCAATACTAAAAAAAACAGTAGAGATGGTGGTAGACCCCAAATCCCTCTGTGGCCAGGGCACAGTGGCTGTGCATGGCCAGGCCATTGAACAGGTTAAAACTTTTAAGTACCTGGGTGTACATATAGATAGCGACCTTAGCTGGCGCACCCAGGTCACCAATGTCTGTGCCAGGATACACCAGCGTCTCCATTTTTTGCGCAGACTCAGAGTCTTTGGAGTGTGTAAAAACATAATGTTAATCTTCTATAGAGCCACAATAGAGTCTGTTCTCCGTTATGGGATTACCAGCTGGTTTGGCAATCTCACAGTTAAACACAGGGCAGAAATCTCAAGACTTATTAAAAATGCAGGTAAGATTATGGGGGTAATGCCCCCCCTTAACCCGCAGGAGCTCTTTGAGCAGGCCACTATCAGTCAGGCGAATACCATTGTAGCGGATGGTGATCATGCACTAAATGGAGAATACATCTTTCTGAACTCTAGGAGGAGGTTCAGATTCCCTTGGTGCAAATATAATCGTTTTAAAAATTCCTTTATACCCCATTCAATCAAGCTACTGAATAAACAGGGAATAAGAGAGATTGAGTGGGACAAAATGGACCTCTGTAGCTAGTGTTGGTACTGTTGGTGGGGAGGGAAACTGGTAAAAGCTGGGAGGGGGATATGTAAACATGAATGTATCCCTGTGTTTACTATTTATCTTTTTTTTTAATTTTTTTATTATTATTATTTTTTTTAATGTAATCTATGGAATGGATGTAACCTAGTTATTTATTGCAGGGTGAAGGTGTGGTTGGTTGTAGGAGTGTGTGTGTGTGTGTGGGGGGGGATGGGTGCTGAGCTGTGTGTGCGTGTGTGTGTGTGTGTATGGGGGGGTGTACTGATTGTGTGTGTGTGTGTGGAGGGGGGAGGGGGGGGGGTGTATGGACTGGATGGGTCAGGGGCAGTGGGTTAGGACATCCAGTGCTTCTGAGCATGTAGGCCTACACTGTTTTTCTTCTATTGTTTTTACTGTTGTTTGTTTTTCTGTGTTGGTGTCACGTGTCCTATGTGTTCTATGTGTTTTTTATGATGCTGCAACCTCCCTGTCTCCAAAGCAAATTTCTCCTTCGTGGAGACTAATAAAGAAACCTAACCTAACCTAACCTAACCATAATATACCGACATTTCAAATTGAGCAGTGCTATAAATTGTAGAGGCAAATACAGATAAATCTATCAAACATTTAGACTATTTAAACAAAATGACCTCAACAATTCAGCATTTCTAATGGAGAGAGAGAGAGAGAGAGAGAATCTGCCACTGACTGTTAAAAAGGGCAGCGGCTCCTTTAGAGAGGGAGGAGCTGCGCAGCAGGTACAGTGAAGTCAGAGCCAGGCTACTACTACATTTCTAGAGCTAGTTCTAGACCCTAAAGCACTGGCCCACATCGATTTGGTCTAAACCTGACAGTTGTTCTCTGTGTTAGAATGCCAGCGGAGTTACAACTCCAAATGAATTCAGTTCGCTAAAAAAAAGTCAAGCGCGACAACCGCAAGGTTGGCTATATCAAGCGGAACAACCGCGAGGTGTATTACCGTCTGACAAACATGAGTCGCAAATGCGCGATCATAACACAAACATTCAGCGAGAGTAGATATTGACAGTTTCAGTTTGACAATCTTCAAAATGTAGGCCTATATCAAACGGAATGTTTTGCAATTATGGCACAGGCAAGATTTCTGGAACAGGACTGTTGTTTGTGTTCCATGCAATGCGTGAGGAAATGTAGGCTATGTCGGGCTGGTACACAATAATGTCTGCTTCACCTCAAACAATAACGTCTCTCTAGTCTACCACTTATGAAAAAGCACTAAAACAACACCTACCACGGCAGAGAGATTAATGTTTACAGCGAACACTTCATATTCAGTAGGTCTGCTGAGCAACAGGTGGAGAGGCGAAGCGACTGGAGGGCAGTCTGAAAGCGTCTGTCAATCGAACGCTATGGTGACGCGCATCCCCAAACCCCAAATCCATATTTTGAGAATAGATTAACGTGCGATATTTTCTTTGTCGCGCGATAAGAGTCTCACATTATCGCAGCACGTTAACGCCGATAACGGCCCACTTCTAGTTATTACCTATGGATATAATGAACAGGTGGTGTGTGTGTGTGTGTGTGTGTGTGCGTGTGTCATTACCTATTGATTGCATGAAGAGGTAGTTTCTTTTCATCCTCTTGTACCTCTTCTTTACCCAAAATAACAGCTGAGACCATTCTGACGTGCTTAAATACACACTCAGCTTCTCCAGGGATTCCTAGATGAAACACACACACACACACACACACACACACACACACACACACACACACACACACACAGGTGCATAATGTTTGTCAGTAAAATGCAATAGGTGTGTGTGTGTGTTCTAGCTAATGCATGCTTCTAGCTGATGTTCCCTTCACATCCTAAAAACAGTCACACAGATGTGCAAGTGTGTCTCTGTCGATCTGTGTGATAGAGATGACTGAATTCAGGTGGAAACTTGATAGAGTGTTTACTGTATGTATTGTATGTAGCTAACTTGATAGAGTGTTTACTGTATGTGTTGTATGTAGCAGAGTGTATACTGTATGTATTGTATGTAGCAGAGTGTTTACTGTATGTATTGTATGTAGCTAACTTGATAGAGTGTTTACTGTATGTATTGTATGTAGCTAACTTGATAGAGTGTTTACTGTATGTATTGTATGTAGCTAACTTGATAGAGTGTTTACTGTATGTATTGTATGTAGCTAACTTGATAGAGTGTTTACTGTATGTATTGTATGTAGCTAACTTGATAGAGTGTTTACTGTATGTATTGTATGTAGCTAACTTGATAGAGTGTTTACTGTATGTATTGTATGTAGCTAACTTGATAGAGTGTTTACTGTATGTATTGTATGTAGCTAACTTGATAGAGTGTATACTGTATGTATTGTATGTAGCAGAGTGTATACTGTATGTATTGTATGTAGCAGAGTGTTTACTGTATGTATTGTATGTAGCTAACTTGATAGAGTGTATACTGTATGTATTGTATGTAGATAACTTGATGGCTGAAGGCATAGGCCAGATACACACGTGGCGCATTTGACATTCAACTAGTGATCGGAAGGCAAATAGAACAGTTTGCTTGTTATTAAAAATTGAAATACTTGTGCTATGTCTAATAATGCAAATATTAATATGGCAATACTACACGTTATATTTGAGATGTTCTACACTGCAGTTCATAAGAAATGCATGTCTTCAGGATTTTTTCTTTTTTTTATTATGTTGTGCGGCCCGGTATCCAATAGTCCACGGACCGGTACCACTGCACTAGAGCGTGGCGTGGTGTAGAAGGACAGATCAGATCTGTTTCCATGTATTTTCGCCACCGCTGGTAAAAATCACTTCGGTCCCAACCCGCTTCCCCGCTCTGATCTGAAAAAGGCCTCATGTGTTGTATGCTGCTAACCAGAGGGGTGAAGGCACTCTTTTGTGTGTACAGCACATGAAATATCCTGCATGCATCACTGTGGTGTACATTATTAACTTACATTACATTACATTTAGCTACCGCTGGTCATATTACATTGCATTACATGTAGCTAACGCTCACCACATAACATGACACAAGTAGAGCTCTACAGCTGTTAAAAAAAAAAAAAATATATATATATATATATATATATATATATTTCAAAGAGTACAGGTGTAAAGTAGGCTACTGCAATGTACAAACCTCGTCAGAGGAACTCATGGCTGGTCATGAAATATAGCCTGCCGACATCAGAGAGAAATAGAGAGGTTTTAGTTCACATTACCAATTCAACAGAGCTGAGCTTTTGGTGTGAAGCGTCAATTTCCACACACACACACACACACACACACACACACACACACACACACACACACACACACACACACACACACACACACACCCATATAAATGCCACAGTGTTTTGTCCAAATGCTCCAGCTGCTACTAGGCTCTAGTCGTTTTATTTTATTAAATCAAAAGTAATCAGAACTTAACCTCTCAACTAGGGGTCGACGGATACAGGTTTTTTAATGGCTGATGCAATACCATTTTTTTTTCATCACCCTTGGCCGATACTCGATTTGTAAAAAAAAAAAAAAAAAAAAAAAAGGTTAAAAAATGACAAATATTCCAGGTCTCAAGTTAAAAATAAACATTCCTTTAAGCTTAACATTATCAAATTGAGTTAAGTTAGAACTTGTAACACTTAAACACCCACTAACAATCAAGTAATGTCTAACAATCAAGTAATTAAAAAAAGTGTCTTGGTTCGCAATGTTCTTGTCTGTATTTACTAACTGTCAGATGCAGAAACAGTATTTTAATTTTAAACCTTGACCGTTTTGTTTTTTCTAACTACATCAGCCTCACGTTCGCTAATTGCTAAGCTAACACCAAAGACAGAACCACCAGAACAACAAAAACAACTCTGTACAATGCCCATATTTTAAGCCAAAATCCGGGAATTTTTCTAAAGGCCAAATTCTGAGAGTCAACGGGATGACAGAGACGGATCGGACGGTGCATTCTCACTGCTTTTCACAACAGCGCGCGTGCAAAGACAGTCCTGTCTAAAATCCCTCAGCACATGTTTTACAGAGTGGAAAAACAATGCAATGGAAACAAAACAATGAAATGAGCGCAATTAGTTTCTTCTTGTTTTGTCGCATAAGTTGTCTGTTCATGCAAAACTTCGTGCTGCCTACAGGTTTGTGATAAGGTTAATCGCATGATTCGCTGTTCCGAGGCTGTTTTAAGCGTTGCATGAACTGACGGTTACTGAGGAAAAGAGTGGGCGCACAAGCGCTAGAAAACTACGGAGCTCGAGGGTGACAGACAGCTCGTATTTTCAAGGAACTTCAATTCTTGGTGGCATCTGGCATACAATCTTCTGGCAGGTAGCTTGATAAGCCCTCTGTCTCTCTCTTCAAGAGGGGGTGTGGCTCGTCTGACAGGGCCGTGGGTAGGCCTATAATTAGGTTACTGGACAGACGGTGGTTTTTGATAATGTGAAAAATCCAAGATAATTCCGGGAAAAATGTCAAATCGGGAAGAAATCGGGAAATGAGTCAAAATTAGGGAGTTTCCCGGGAAATTAGGGATGGTTGACAGGTATGCCTTAGCCAGGCTGTGCACACTTTCACCGTAGCAACTAGTCAGGTCAAGAGAAATGCAGGTAAAGTACTTTCCGAGTTCCCGAAAATACGGGAACTCCACCCACTTTGTCGGAAAGCAAACAACCCCCTGATTTCCCAGAAGACTCAGGACTTGAGAAGATTTTGCGTCATCCTATGCATTTGGGCAGACATATTGCAAATATTTCCAATATAATAACCTCTCTTCAGGAAACATCATTAGATGGGCTAAGAACTGCATGGTCTGAAGAACTTGGCTTTGAAATTCCTGGATACTTCTGGGAACGTGCTCAGGAAATAAGTTAATTAATGGAATATCATCCTGTGCTCGGCTTAGCCTGATACAGTTCAAAGTCTTTCATAGAATTTAATACACTAAATCTAAACTCTCAACAATTTATGACAACGTCGATGACAGATGTGAGTGCTCTAATTCTGCTCCAGCAAATATGACCCATATGTTTTGGAATTGCCCCAAGTTAACTGAATTTTGGTCATCTATCTGTAAAACACTAAATGATGTATTTCACACCAAAGTAAAACCATCTGCAGAATGATATGGCCATCTTTGGAGTATTGGTTGACGAGCACAAGCTATCCATTGACAAGATGAATGCTTTTGCTTTCGCATCTTCGATAGCCAGTAGAAATATAGTTTTACATTGGAAATCCCCTGAACCACCCAAAGCGTCTGTTTGGCTCACTGAATTAATGTTTTTCTTGAAATTCGAAAAATAATAAATTCTTTACTAGAGGTTCGACAAGACAATTTTACAAGATGTGGGACCCTCTGATTGAGTACTTTAAACATCTCAAGACCCTTCCATAAGCCTATGGAGCCCTGAGTCTAAGCTATTGATCTTGCTGAATTATTGACATGTATATGTGCATGTATGTAATACCCAAATTGTCTGTCATTATTATTACTAATTTATTATTTTATTTTATTATTCATTTTGTTTTCAGTATTATTATTGTTATTGTTATGTTTTTCCCTTTTGGGCTTTGCCACTATAACTAGGATCACTATTATTGTTATTATTATTCTCTTGAATCATTTTTTTTTTAATTACAGGAAACTTTGCTTTTTATACTTATACTATTTATTTTTGTCTTTTACAGCAGTATATGGGTGTTGTGTGTTGGTGGGGTTTGTTTGTTAAAAAGAATGGAAAACGTATCCAATTCAAGATATTGTAACTAAATGCACGTTACTTCTGCTTTCTTGAATAAAAAATATAATGGAAAGCAAACAACCATAAGCAAACCAAGGGAGGCGGGTCAACCATGTCGTTTGGGAAATGCTAATTAATTGCTATGCTCTTGGTCAGACCAAGTCTCGAAGAGATTTGAGCGTCGATGATAATCAGGCTAAACTAACTCTAGACCTCAACACCGAGTGACATTCAAAAATAACATTCATGTTTCCAACAATAATGTCACCTTTCAGCACCTTTGTGTTAAATCATCATACCTACTTAACAATAACTTTCTATGTAGTTGCCGTTAGTATTCATCACATTAGCCATATCAAATATTGAATCTGCTGTGAAGTTAGCCGGTGTATTAGCTAGCTATTTAGAAGTGAAAATTGGCTTGTGCCAAATTACTGCGCTGGACTAGGTAGTATATGCTAATCTGGGTGAACTAGCCAATTTTAGATTACATTGGTTTTAGATTGAATCATACATAAATTACTAGTTAGAGATTAGTTATTAAAACGCAGTGTCACTAACCTGTTCCAGCGAATAAAACAGACCAGGATATTTATCTGTGAAATTGACGCTTCTTCTAGTTGAGATGTCAGTTATGGATGATTTACCTCAGAATGATGATGACTTTACTGCAAGGCAGCAAGCAACTAAAGAAGACGCACCACGAGCTGCTGGTCATTTACCTTCCAGAACTTCCATTTCGCGCCAGAAGTGTTCCACCCACATACCGGTACTTCTGCATTGTAGATTGCTAGAATGTTTTTTAGATGATATATTAGATATATCTACTGCAATCAGAACGGTTGGCCTACCTGGCTGTAGCCTAGTTTGTTTCCAGAATTCATGCTGCTTGTAGCCCCTTAATGCGCGCCGTACCTCCAGTGGCACGCTGTAATAGTCATTGAAAGGTAACTACTATAGCACTACAATACTATGACAGAACACAGGCCCTTTAGTAATGCGCCACAAATTGGTCATTACCATACTGGTAACAACAAATGCATAAAGCCGCGTCTTAAGGGGTTAAGTATTCATTGTGAAAACATTTTTTTACATGGAAATTGCTCTCTTTATGGGCCTCCACGGTCTGTCATTTTGAATTTCCAGAAATAGAAATTTTAGCTGCAAAGCTTACTATAGCCTACTTTGGTCATACTAGTAAATATTAATTCGTCGTGTAGGCCTAGTAAATATTTATGAAAATCTAAAGAGAAATGGTAAGTCTGCCGTGTGTGCTTTCCTACTTGACCACCAGATGGCGCCATTGCCTAGTGAATGTGCAAGTGAGGAGAGGGCACTACACAGTGAAGCTCAGTACAGAATGCCAACAAACACAGAGTGGAAATCATCACCTGCTGACAGACACAAATGGAAAATGGAGGCCGGCATTTATAAAGCACCTTTCTATTCCTTTAAGTATGCAAAGTGCTTTACAGTGTAAGCCTCCCATTCACCCATCCACCCAATCATCCACACACTGGTGGACGTGGCTGCCACGCAGGGTACCACCATGCCACCAGGAGCAACTTGGGGTTAGTTTCAAGCACTGGCTTATATACATATTATATATAAGTCAGTGGTTTTCAAGTATCTTGCTCAAGGACAAATCGAGGGGGTCAGACAGAGCGGGGCTCGAACCTGCAACCTTCTGCTGGCCGAATGGCTCCTCCACCACCTACGCCAGGCGCAGAAGATTGCACACACTTCACAACTAGAACAACACTTATTCATTACCACCTAGCCACAACGCTGCCCACCCGTGACATCACACTTAACAACTAGAACAACACTTATTCATTACAACGCTGCCCACCCGTGACATCACACTTCACAACTAGAACAACACTTAATCATTACAACCTAGCCCACCCGTGACATCACACTTCACAACTAGAACAACACTTATTCATTACAACCTAGCCCCAACGCTGCCCACCCGTGACATCACAGTTATGCTTACAAAAAAAAAAACGCTCTTCTCCTTTAACCCGTTAAGACACAGCGTTATGAATTCGATGTTACCAGAATGGCAATGACCACATACTAGTCCATTACTAAAGGCCCTGTGTCATAGTAGTGTAGTAGCCTATATGGTACTAACTAACCTTTCAATGACTATCACAGCCACTGGAGGTACGGTGCGCATTAAGGGGCTACCCTGGTTTCCTACTGAGTCAGGATATTTACTATTGCAATGCCCTCCAGGTGACCTTGTGTTGACAATGACATTGCCGTATTAGAAAGGATACACCACCACTGTTTCTTTTTTTTTACCCAAATAGGGTTTTTATTGGATTCTTAATTAACAGGTAGGCTAAAGCATTCACACTATTGTTCAGGAAGAGGAACAGCATGATGATGTAGTGAAAGCGAAAGCTCATTGGGAAACTCCAACTCCCATTGTCATTGTGACACAGCACACAAGTGAACACTGCACACAACGAAATTGCATTTATGCCTCACCTGTGCAAGGGGGCAGCCCTCAGTGGCGCCCCATGGGGAGCAGTGCGGTGTGACGGTACCATGCTCAGGGTACCTCAGTCATGGAGGAGGATGGGGGAGAGCACTGGTTAATTACTCCCCCCACCAACCTGGCGGGTCGGGAGTCGAACCGGCAACCTCTGGGATGCAAGTCTGACGCCCTAACCGCTCACCCATGACTGCCCAGTTGCACCCATGACTGTACAGTTGCATGGAAAGAAATCCAGCACCCATTCACCAACAAACTTTAATACAACGTTTCCATCTTCCTCGCCTGAAAAAAATGGTCAGATGTATATGAGTGAAACGTTGTATTGAAGTTTGTTGGTGGACTGGACAGTATGCATGATTTATTTACACTTGAATGACAACCCCACGGAGTGTCCTACACTCCTGTCCAACTAAAGAGGTGTGCAAGGCCTCTTTTTTTTAACAGTTAAAAGACATCATCACCCACTCAAGAAAGAGTGTTGTAGTAGATTAGCATATTATATTAGTATATGCAGAATTTGCCCACCACCACAGCTCTGTGTGTGTGTGTGTGTGTGTGTGTGTGTGTGTGTGTGTGTGTGTGTGTGTGTGTGTGTGTCAGAAGTGAGTACACTCCTCACATCTTTGGAGATTTGCAAGTAGGCCCAGATCGATCGATCTTTTCATGGGACATAAAAGATATTTCACTTTGTCATATTGAGCAGTAGTCAGTGTACAACTTAGTATAGTCGCTTCAATGTATTGCTCACTAATCATTTTAATACAGCCATTAATGTCTCAAAATGTGCCTCACAAAAGTGAGTACACCCTATATGTTAAAATCCCATCATTATCGCAATTTGCTATATCTTGCTCTGATTCAGTATTTTTGAGAGTACCATGCATGCTCAGGGTACCTCAGTCATGGAGGAGGATGGGGGGCAGCACTGGTTAATTGCTCCCCCCACCAACCTGGCGGGTCGGGAATTAAACCGGCAACCTTTGGACTACAAGTCTGATGCCCTAACCACTTATCCATGACTGCCCTTGACAATTCTGTTCTATATACAATGTGTGTGTGTGTGTTTTTTTTTTTTACTTTATTATTTATTATTATCATTATTATTATTATTATTATTATTATTATGTTTACCTTATGTTTTATCTTAATGTTTGAAATGTTTTTTGACTCTAATTTGTTTCCTTCTTTCTTCCTTGTTTCCTTTCATTTACATTTGTTAACTTTGTGAAGCACATTTTGTTGCACCTGTGTATGAAATGTGCTATATAAATAAACTTGCCTTACCTTGCCATGTCTTGCCTTGTGTGTATGTGTGTGTGTGTGAGAGAGAGAGAGAGATGAGGGCCACCCCCATAACCTGACTTACGCCACCTGGTGGTGCTTGGCCAAACTACACGCGAGGGCATTCCAGTTTCTTCACACAACCATCTGAGGACCGTGAAGATAAGAAAGAAATATTGATGAATTAACTTAGCCAGGCCGTGCCCTCCTAGTGACGCAACAGCTTCAGCATTGCTACCAGTCAGGTCAAGAGCAATGCAAGTACTTTCTGAGTTCCCGCAAATATGGGAACTCCTCCCACTTTGTTGGGAAGCAAACAATCATTAGCAAACCAAGGTAGGCCGTTTAGGAAATGCCGTTTGGGAAATGTTAATTGTTATGCTCTTGGTCAGACCATGTCTTGAAGAGATTTGAAAGTCGATGATAATCAGGTTAGAATGAACTTACTAACTCAAGGCAGCAGGGAAACTCACATTTGATAGTTTAATTGGCTTGCGATGTTTTACAGTGTAGTAGTAGGCCCCCACCTACTACTAACTCAGGAGAGCGGCATATTGACTACTAACTCAGGAGAGCGGGATATTGACTACTAACTCAGGAGAGCGGGATATTGACTACTAACTCAGGAGAGCGGGATATTGACCAAAGTGAAAAAGAAGCCCCTGGCAGCAAAGAGACGTTGAATCGACAGCGTTGATTTGAGGAAAATAGGCGCCAATTCAACGTCACATTGCTACCAGGGGCCCCTCTTGCTCTGTATGACACGCCGGTGAATATTTCACTCTTGTATGTTAGTAGGCTACCAGGCTTGTATGAAGTAGAAGTAGATGTTTACTACCCTGATTGTCATCGACTTTCGAATCTCTTCGAGACTTGGTCTGACCAAGAGCATAACAATTAACATTCTCAAACAGCATTTCCCAAATGGCCTACCTTGGTTTGCTAATGATTGTTTGCTTCCCAACAAAGTATTATATTTGCGGGAACTCAGAAATTGCTTGCATTGACTCTTGACCTGACTGGTAGCAATGCTGAAGCTGTTGCATCACTGTTTTCATCTATATATGATCATACTACAAGTGTTGTAATTACATCTGCAAAAGTGTTTCTACTTCCACTTCAGACAACTCTGGTTAGCACTACCAAAGATTTTAAAATGTTAGACCAAGATAAGCCATGTCACGCATCATCAATGCAACCAAGTGGGATCAACCCCAGTCTCCTTAATGGGCATGAATTTACCCATGGGGGCCGCTAGGGGGGGGGAGTGGTACAGATTCTAAGGGCCCAAGCAATGATAGGGGCCCTTAAGGGGGCCCAAGCACTGATAGGGGCCCTTAAGGGGCCCCAAAATTCGAATCTTTCATGGGGCCCAACATTTCTGGCAGTGCCCCTGACTTTACCTGTAAACTCCATTCATTCTCCTAAATGGGCATGACTTTACCTGTAAACTCCACTCCTTCTCCTAAAGGGGTAAGGTAAGGTTGGCATTGGATTGCAGTTTAGAGCCTTCTCAGTTCCCCTCCCTCATAGTTTTCATCATCAGCATTCCGGCAGAACTTGTGTCGTGCGGTGCGCCGCCTTTTATAAGTGGAGAGAGAACAAAGCTGGAAGAGTGTGTGTGTGGTGGTGGTTCTAGTTCTCATTTGTTAACTCCATGAAAATGTCTCAATGTTGCATTTTAGTGATGGGCAACCTGAACAGTGTTGCCAGATGTGTCTGACCAAATCCCGCCCAAAAGCTTCTCAAAAACTGCCAAAATGCGCTAAATTCCGCCCAAATTCAACAAATTGCATTGACTTCTATGGGCCCAAAACGGCTTAAAAAAACGCCAAATGGCCAATTTTTAGCATTTTTGCCCGCCAACGCTCATCCCAAGTAGCCCAATTGGGCGGGCACCCGCCCAATCTGGCAACACTGCATTCCAAATTACCTGGTTGGTTTCACATGAAAATTCTGCAGATGTTAGTTGAACTGGACAGAAATAGAATCAGGTCAAATTGAAATAGGCCTATGATACTGGAATGTAAAGAAGGCCTAATGAATACAGGTTGTCATATAGGCCTATAGGGTAACATAAAATAGAACTAATGATCAGGCCTATAGACTACGACTTTGTGAGGCCTGAATAAAGAAATATTGTAAATCATATCACATATCACATCAGATGAGACTGATGGTTTCCAGCCCAAAAAATGCTCAAAACCCACCAGTTTGAACTCATTTCTATGGCCATAAATTGGCAGATTGAGAAAAACCCGCCCAAATGCCTTTTATTTTACCCACAGACGGCCATCCTAAGCAGCCCAATTGAGCAAGAAACGGCCCAATCTGGCAACACCGGAGGTCAGGAAGAGGTTAATACACTATAGGTCTACATGACACCAGTACAGACACCTCATCTGCCCAAGGCCAATGGGGAAGCATTGGTTTAGTCTGGGACACCTATACAGGTGCTGGCCATGAAATTAGAGTATCGTGAAAAAGTTCATTTATTTCCATAATTCCATCATTAATGTTAAACTTCCATATATCATAGATTTATGGCCCACATTTTAAACAATCCCAATAATTTGTTTAGTCTTACATATTTTGGGATTTCAGCTCAAAAAAAAAAAAAACAGGAATTAAGTATCTCACAAAATTAGAATTTTGTGATGAAATCATTTTCTTCAGAAAAAAAGAAAATCGGGTCACATCACATCAGTTGAAATTCTGTTTCTAAATAAAACATGTCAATGTTTAATATTTGGTTAGAAATGTCTTTAATCACTACCATGATGCGTTTAACATTGAAGTAAATGGCAGGGCCATTGCACGGGAGTTATGGAAGCCCCGATATCCTTGACGCTTTGCTGTTTTTATTTGTACGTAGATCTGATGACCCACACTTCCCTCTTGATTATACCCCATAGATTACCATACCACGCTTTGGTGTTTTTGGTATTCTAACTCACCAGATATAACAGCCCATTCATTTTCAATGGGGTTTTATTGCTGGTGAGTGACTGGACCGTCATCTATTCGTTGTAATGAACTACTGAAGCTACCAGTGGCTTGGGTTGCTTTGCATGGAGCTATGGCAGCTAGCTAGCTGCTTCGTGTGGGTAAGCTACTGCTGACTTCCCTTCTTTGGGGCACACTCATAGAGGTAGAACATTATGGGCACTACTACATGAAAACAACATTAGCATCTCATTCTGTACATCCTGTCACGTTATTATATCACAGGTAGCTAAAGGATGAACTATGTGGGCAGGGTGATAATAGGATGAGCCGTGCAACAGCAATAACACACAAAGGAAGTATACAGCCTAAAACAGCAGAAATGAGCTTATAACACAGAAAGGAAGTTTGTGATACGCCTTAAACAGCAGAAATGAGCTACAATCAAAGCACTTCATACACTACTCCACGTTTTATTCAATTCTATTTGGTCTATTCACTTACACAAATAGATATTTAAGTCACCAATGTGACAAAATCTACTTTACAAGTCAAATTCACTTTTCATTTAGTGTGTGTAATTAAGTAAGCCATCTTTACTCTTATTTGGTGTTAACTGTTGACTATTGTGGTTTTCAATTAGACCATTTTTACACCATCACCAAGTAAAAACTTAAACACATTCTTCACAATTACTCTTAAACTCACACATACATCAAATCATAATATTACAAATCAATTACTCTGACACACTCTCACATACATCAAATCACAATATTAATAAACATCTATTAAACGCTCAACAAAAGAGCCAGTTACCAAAGTCAGTTAAAATGGTCAGTTAAAAATGTGTTCTGTGTTGGTGAATATTTCAATGACAGTCTTGTTTATTGGCATTCCTGCTCTGGTGGAAGCAACATCAAGGTCTTTATTCAGCAGCAGAGTGATTAGGGCTCTTTACTGTGAGAGCACTTGTGTGTCTTTAGATGACCAGACCAAGTGAAAGTCTTGCCACACTGAATGCAGTGATGCAGCCTCTCTCCTGTGTGAGTGCGCTGGTGTGTTTTTAAATGTCCCACTGTAGTGAAACTCTTGCCGCACTGACTACAGTGATACGGCCTCTCTCCTGTGTGAGTCCGCTGGTGTACTTTTAAATCTGACGCTTGAATAAAACTCTTGCCACACTGACTGCAGTGATACGGCCTCTCTCCTGTGTGAGTGCGCTGGTGTGCTTTTAAAGATCCCTGTTGAGTGAAACTCTTGCCACACTGAGTGCAGTGATACGGCCTCTCTCCTGTGTGAGTCCGCTGGTGTACTTTTAAATAGGACGCTTGAATAAAACTCTTGCCACACTGACTGCAGTGATACGGCCTCTCTCCTGTGTGAGTGCGCTGGTGTACTTTTAAATCTGACGCTTGAATAAAACTCTTGCCACACTGACTGCAGTGATACGGCCTCTCCCCTGTGTGAGTGCGCTGGTGTGCTTTTAAAGATCCCTGTTGAGTGAAACTCTTGCCACACTGAGTGCAGTGATACGGCCTCTCTCCTGTGTGAGTGCGCTGGTGTACTTTTAAACATCCCCCTGTAGTGAAACTCTTGCCACACTGAATGCAGTGGTGTTTCTTCTCCCTTGCTTGGGTGTTCTGCTGTCGTCTCTGCTCATGTGTGTGAGTGCGCTGGTGTGTTTTTAAATGTCCCACTGTAGTGAAACTCTTGCCACACTGAGTGCAGTGATACGGCCTCTCTCCTGTGTGAGTGAGGTGGTGTGTTTTTAAATCTTTCCCTGTAGTGCAACTCTTGCCACACTGAATGCAGTGATGCAGCCTCTCTCCTGTGTGAGTGCGCTGGTGTGTTTTTAAATGTCCCACTGAAGTGAAACTCTTGCCACACTGAGTGCAGTGATACGGCCTCTCTCCTGTGTGAGTGCGCTGGTGTACTTTTAAATCTGACGCTTGAATAAAACTCTTGCCACACTGACTGCAGTGATACGGCCTCTCCCCTGTGTGAGTGCGCTGGTGTGCTTTTAAAGATCCCTGTTGAGTGAAACTCTTGCCACACTGAGTGCAGTGATACGGCCTCTCTCCTGTGTGAGTCTGCTGGTGTACTTTTAAATCTGACGCTTGAATAAAACTCTTGCCACACTGAGTGCAGTGATAAGGCCTCTCTCCTGTGTGAGTGAGGTGGTGTACTTTTAAAGATCCCTGTTGAGTGAAACTCTTGCCACACTGAGTGCAGTGGTGTTTCTTCTCCCTTGCTTGGGTGTTCTGCTGTCGTCTCTGCTCATGTGCTCCTTGCTGTTCTGAAGACGGCTGTGTGACTGGTCTGGACGCCGCAGTTGTGGTTTGCTGTGTGTGTTGGTTTCTGCCTCCGGACGGTATGAAAGTCTCTGATCTGATCTCTTCAGACCTCAGCAGTCGCACATAGTCGTCTGGGTGACTTCTCTTGATGTGCTTGTGCAGGTAGATTTGAGCAGTGTAGGAGAACGGACAGAGAGAACAGGAGAACACCTGAGACGCCACAGATACTTCTGGAGAGCAAACAGAAAGACAAAGACTTATTAAGACTCAAATTAATATCCCAGAAACTTTTAAACAATAATCACATTTTAATTTGTGTTGCTTTATAACAAACAAAGCCACTGTAAAATACTGAAGCCAATTATGGACATCATACACATACAAATATTTTTTAAAGTCCATGTCCCTGTAAAATAAATACGTTGTCAAGTTATGTGACTGTATGTTTAACTTTTTATGCAGAGCAGATAAACTTGTTAGTTTTTAATCACCAAAATGGTAATGGCCGTGTTTTAACCGGTTAATGCTCATGACAATGTTGTTACTATGTACAAACCCCAACTCCGGTGAAGTTGGGACGTTTGGTAAACAGTGAATAAAATCAAAATGCTATCATTTTCAAAGCATTCAATCTATTCATTAGATGGAGAATAGTGGAAAGACAACATATTAAGTGTTAAAACCGAGAAAAAATATTGTTTTGGGGAACATATGTACTCATTTCTAATTTGATAAATCCAACACGTCTCAAAAGAGTTGGGACGGGGATCAATGAAATTTAGTAAACATCCAAATAAGATAAAACACCAAAGAAGAACATTTCAAAATGAATTGTACTGACGGACAATATAGGTGTCCAGGTATAAGATCATCACAGAGAGGCTGAGTCACTCAGAATGAAAGATGCAAAGGGAATAATTATCATAGTCATTACATACATTTTTGAATTCCCTTTGATTTACCACAATTGAGAATTAAGACATATTTTGTTATTAAAATCATTGTATAGGTTCATGACATCATGAAATATATATTGGCTGTAGTCTCACTCTAGCACTCCAGGAATTAGAGCTATTGAAAATTGACCATATTAAGAATGCTTAATGCGTGCAAATGATACAGGGGTGTAACATTCTCCTAAGCACTTGAGCTCACTTGAAATAGACCCAGAAGACATGGGAAACTGTCCTTTGCTTACAGAAGTCAGCAGAAGTTGTAGAAGTCCATTCTTTTTGACAATAATAGAGCATTGCACATCCTGTGCTACAGTGAAAATGGACCATCCAACTTGTGTTAGTGCTAGCTTCAAAAGTCAGCCTCCATGATGACATGCGGGTGCAGTAGTGCATTGGTTAAGATGTTCTCACTCACCTGTAGAGTTAACAGGGTTCCCCCAGGATTGTTAAACCTAAATTCAATGCTTTTAAGACCTTTTTTAATGCATGTTCACATAAAATTTAATACTTTTATCGCACCCATTATTTCAATAATATTGAACGAAATTCAATTAAGAAAGCGCGTATCAAATTCAAACCTCATTACTTCTTAAGAGATTACCTCTCTGTTTGGCACAAGAATGTACATTTATGGAAAATACAATTAAAACACATGCAAAGTTGCATTGTAGCATCTCAGATTTATTTACTTAAACAAACCCCAGAATTGAATTCAAAAGCTGCTTCAAAAGCACTATTTATTTGTTAATTGCAGATTACCGACTTGCTGTGATGATCACCGATCAGCCAAACACAGAAAGAATTGGAACATTTGCTGTTTTTTATAGGCTATTGACATTTTCTAGGATGAAGTAGACCAATCATAGGCCTAATCATAATTTGCACATGTACTGTAACCTATATTCATACAGTAGGCCTATCTGTCTTTCAACATGTATTAGCCAATATAATGTAAACCTATCAGACTAAATTGGAGTAGACCATTATTATTGTTGTTGGGCCTAATAATTAGGCCTGATCGTTTTTCTTCACTCCATTATAATGACGTTCAAAAAGCATATTGCCTACATTTAAATGTACCATTTACAATTTGAGCGTTAAACTGACAATAACCCACTCATTTTTTGAGTCAACAAGTTATTGGTCATAGGGCTAGTTGTGCAAGTAATGATCCCCCTTAATGTAGTGTTTTACAGGTATTTGAGAATAGCACTGCCATAGTCGAATGGCCACAATAATGATTATCCGATAAGACCATGCATGCGTCCATGCTTGTTTACAATTTTTCACCTTGCGCAATTCTGGGAAGTATGCATTATCTGAGCATGATTCAGTAAGGAAATGCGCCGTGAGCCCCCCTATTCATAGATGGGTCAGGTCTCCTGGTTTAGCAGCGCATCGATTAAAACAAGATCAACTAAGTAGTCGTCTTTTTTTCCGAACAGCAAGGGGAAATAGCTCAGAGACGGGATTTGATACGAGTCAAGTTTGCTACCAACAGGTATAGCGTGCCCACGCGTTGGTGTGTGGAGTGCACTGTAGCCTAACCAGTGTGTGATTTAACCGCGGTTACGCGTCTGTGGTTATTATTGGCCACCTCAAAAATTCAATGCAAGATTTTAAAAAGAGGCTAAATGTTGCATGACGTCGCCTTGTTTTCTGCTAACGCTTTTAGGCAAGAGTGTGTTAATTAATGTCGGTGGTCGTTGGTGATACATCTACTAGTTGCGACCAATCGATAGGCTGTCTCGCCAAGTAGCCTAATTGCGTTTGTAACACAGCTTTGTCATGAAATTGAAATGGCTACAAATGACAGCGGTGGATTTCTGATTGCTCCTTAAGTTTGCTTCACAACGTTCAATAGCCTTAAAAAGAATACCCCAAGAAAACCGGTAACATTCCACAACGTCAGTTCTCCACTGTTTGCATGAACACAATGAAATAAATATAAAGGGGGGGTGGCTTTGATCACAACCTGCTTCTCGAGTTCAACTGGTGCTTGGACGGCAAAATAAAACTTTGCTGGTTAGTGGAGAAAATACTTGTGCGCTACATCGAGGATAGATAATTGTTAATGCTACACTTCCCGTTGTCGCTGCAGCACTCAAGGTTTGTGCACGTGTTTACAGTGCAACGAATGGACGTTCTGTGCGTCATCTTCATTATGAAAAAAGCCCAGCGTAAACGTTTTCTTGCATAGTGTGCAGCACGCCTCGCGGTCATTCGGCACAGATTTTACCCAAAAGTATTTTGGATCCTGCAGCCACTTGGGGTTAAACCGGCACTTTCCCATTCTTCACCTCACCTCATCAAAAAATGACGCCGCTGCACTCTAGATTTGTGTTTACAGTAGCGTTCTACAACGAATCATGGGTATTGACGTTCTGTGCGTCATCTTCATTATGAAAAAAAAAACTTCGTCCTTTAGGTTGCACACTGAAATGTTTTTTGAAAATTTAATGCCGCAGTGAAAAAAATTCCAGACTTTTAACAGCTAATTCAATGCTATTAATGCTCTTAATGCTGGATAACTAAATTCAATGCCTTTTTAATATTTTTAATAACCCGCGGGAACCCTGGTTAAATACAGTGCTGAATGGTATAAATGGGTTTTAAACAGAATGAAAAGCCACTCATGCATTATATTTTGGAGGGAGATCTTCGATTACTGCCACATAGTAAGGTAATATTGCATTCTCTACTATGTTTTAACAGTTTGGCTCCATCATAAGGACCAGCAGGTGATAAAATGGTGGGCTTTTGGTCAAGACCTGTCACACTGTAAGCACTACAGAAAGGAAAACATTTCAAAACATGACAAGGAATACACCCACCATTTAAGCTGGTGAATTCATGTCCAAGATAGGAATTAACACTGTTTTTTATATAAAATCATCTCATCGGTTAATGTATTTAACTGTTAAGTGTTGTCTTTTGTTTTGTTTTTAGTCTTCCTCGACATTTGCTGCCATTTATTGTCCCCGTCCCAACTCTTTTGAGACGCGTTGGATTTATCAAATTAGAAATGAGTACATATGTTCCCCAAAACAATATTTTTTCCCGGTTTTAACACTTAATATGTTGTCTTTTCACTATTCTCCATCTAATGAATAGATTGAATGTTTTGAAAATGATAGCAATTTGATTTTATTCACTGTTTACCAAACGTCCCAACTTCACCGGAGTTGGGGTTTGTAGTTTAGTTTATTAATCTCATGCCAATGTTGGCATGTCACATACTGCAGTTTACTAATCTAGCAATGTGGTCATCTAGTAGTTGAGCTTTTTCAGCAAACAGTGAGTCGGATTGTCAGCGAATCCATCTGCATGAAAGGGTGACCGTCCAGAGATCGTGACTCATTGATAGTGACCTACCTCTGGCCCTGCTCTTGACCTCTCAGAGGTAGTCAAATATGATACAGCATGTGATTGGCTAATCTTCAATGTTCTTTATCACGTGATTGGTTGATAGTGACCTACCTTTAGCGCTGCTCTTGACATCCCAGAGGTAGTCGAATGTGATGCCCAGCTCTTTGGCGTAGTCGTCTCCATACCAGACCAGCAGTTCTTCTCCAGGGACAACAGGCCGACAGCAGCGATACACAATCCCTCCTCTGTACTGAAACGCCACCAGATTCTGCTCCTCACCGTTACGAGCGCAATTCACATACCTGCCAGAAAACAACCAACCACAGCTCACATACCAGCCAATCACAGTACACATGACAAAATACGTGTGACCATTGTTTAACAATATGTTTCCTACAGCTTACTGAATTAACATGAAAACTAGAAAAAACTGTTTTAAAAAAAACAATGCAGTGTTACTAATACTCTCTCACACACACACTCAAACACATGCCTATTTAGCTGCCATTTATGCCTTAATACATCATGAATAGCAACTAGGGCTGTAAGGATATTGTATCGAACCGAGAAATCGTGATACACAGAGTCACGATACTGTATCGTGATACAAGGAGGCAGTATCGTGATACACCCTTTCAAAGTTTTGACACCCATCAGTCCGGAAAACTACCACATGATAGGAAGTGATAGTACTTCTAAGCTTCAAATCATCATCATTATTATATTTAAACTTTTTAAAATTATTTGTAGCCTCGTGTAACCTGTTCTACCTACAATCTGTCATAGTTTTATTCATAATTTTATTTTATAACCTCTGCAAATGTGAAATTCGTGGGTGTATCGAACCGTAGGTCTAAAATCATGATACGAATCGAATCGTGAGTTGAGTGTATCGTTACAGCCCTAATAGCAACATACAATTGCTGAGATTGTGTTTAACCGCTTAATTAAATGTTCATAAAGAATTAATACAACAATTACTGTAATACAAATCCTACACAGTCAGCATTGTTGTGTAACTCCAAAGAACTGATGAACTCCAAAGTGATGAAATTGGGTCTCACCTCATCCAATTGGAATGAGTTTCCTTCTTCGCATCTACGTACTCATCTGTATGGCGGCTCTTGTAAATCTGTGGCAACAGTCACACACACACACACACACACACACACACACACACACACAGGCACACACACACACACACACACACACACACACACACACACACACACACACACACACACACACACACACACACACACACAAAAACCACATCCACACACACACACAAACCACATTTTGTGAGGTGTTTGCCTTTTTATACATACAGTATGTCACAGAAGTGAGTACACCCCTCACATTTTTGCAGATTTGTAAGTACTTTCATAAGACAACATCAAAGACATTTCACTTCGACATGTTGATAAGTAACCTGTTCACAACATATAACTAGGGGTCGACCGATACAGGTTTTTTAATGGCCGATGCGATACCGATATTTTTTCCATCACCCTTGGCAGATACCCGATACGGCCGATGCCGATATTGTTAAAAAAAGTGTTAAAAATAACAAAAATCAGTACTGTATCATTAAAAAAAAAAAAATCCTATCCCATCACCTTTTCATCACACCATAACATGAATAATAGGAAAATAACGGTCATGTACAAAGCACACTGAGCACCTAGTTTTTCAAGCATCTGTAACCTATACTGTATTATAGCCACCTAAAAAGGTATAAGGGACTGTTCGTTATTTATTTTCGGGGTCACCGGAAGAAAATAGGGGAGGGTCACGTCATTTTTTTCATTGCTGAGGGGAGGGTCATCAATTTCTTTTAAGCTGGCTAGGGGAGGGTCATCCAAAAACGTTTGGCACATTTATTAGAAAAAAGCATTCCTACCTTGTTTGTATGCTTTGATGTAACATAGCCTCAGAAACGCTTCTCCATTTAGCTAAAATTGATCACAGATTCATACCCCGTTGTGTTCTGTTGTGTCGAAGAGCTATCATAAGTTATCATAAGCTAAATCAAATTATAAATGTATGAAATGCCCCCGCGTTCGTGAAGTAGACTACTATAGTTTTCAAGAGGGCGCCTACAATAACATTCAGTAAGCTAGCAGCAGCGTTGGCCAATCAACGTTTGTCAAAAAAATAAAAAATAAGGTAGAATAGGGCTATTTACTACTTCTCCATAGGGGAGGGTCATGCATTTTTTTTGACGGCGTCGCGGGGAGGGTCATCAAAGTTTTGAAGCTCGTTAGGGGAGGGTCATGCAAAATTTGACGATAAAAAGGTGGACATCTTCCGGCGACCCCAAAAATAAATAACGAACAGTCCCTAAGGCATTAAAAATTCAAAGGACTGTGGCTTGACAGTGGTACAATAGCATAGAACTTGACAGTAAATTTGAAAAATGTTGGGGATGACCAAGATTATTATGGATATTTATGCCTATTTTTTCACCTGTATAGGTGTACTTGATTTACTAGGGCCTTTCACAAAATAAATCAAATCAACTATATAACAAACAAAAGCCCAAAATAACAAACCAAAGAAATGCAAACAAAACACATAGACAAGTAAAACCATTTCCTTATTTTCATATTATAAAATACATTGCAAAGAATCCCACCAGTAAAAACACCCCTGTACGGCGGACACCCCTCTATTTGACTCAGATTGGAACATTCACTTGTTGCTGAACTGGGAAGTGGCAGCATGCCGGTGACCTGATCTGTTAAATGTTACAGAACTGTTTTACACATTATTTCTAACCAAATACACTTCTATGAATTGAAATAGCCAGTTTGCAAGTTATGTTTGTTACTCATTAGAGATCGCTAAACAGATGGAAGTTGATAAATGAATGACGCTACGAAATGCGTGTTTTGAAACGCGGTGGAAATTAACACTGAAACATGTTGGAAGGCACTCATTACAACGCTAGGTAAGAGTTATGGCAGTAGAACTAGTTGACAGTAGTTTACCCTCGTTGGAAGAGCTGGTTGGTTGCTCAATGAGATGGCTGCATTATGCAGTCTGCATGCTGGTGAGTTGAATGCTACAGAAATGTTTTACAATATTTTAATTTAGCCAGTTTGCAAGTGATGTTTGCTACCTATTAGATGTCGCTAAAACAGATTGAAGTTGATAAATGAATGACGGTATGAAATGCGCGTTTTGAAAGGCTGTGGAAATTAGACACTGAAACATATGCCGGTAGACACTCAGTTACAACGGTAAAAGATGGCAAAAGGTGGTGATTATTGACTGAATAATGAACCAGGGAATTAAAATCAGTACAGAAAATGGATGGAGCTGAAACATTCTCCCTTTAGGCCTATTACATGCACATGCCATGTCATTCAGTGTCCATATTAAAATAGGATGCATCTGAAAGTCTAAAACTTTGTGGCAGCCTGCAAGGCTGTTTACTTTACTCCATGAGTGGTGGAGGGGTGACGCAGCTGCGTGCATTGCGGGTCTGCCAGCAACACAGAGCTGCCCGTCTGTAGTCAAAATCTCGGGGTGGGCGTATCGGCCAAAACCGCATGCGTATCGGCCGATACCGATACACTTAATAAACGCAAATATCGGCCCGATATATCGGTCGACCCTTACATATAACCACTCAAACTCACATAAAATCAACATACATCCATTAACGTTTAACGAGTATGCACAAAAGTGAGTACACCCCAGGTTAAAATCCTGAGAAGGGGCTGTGTTGGCGTCACAAAATTAAAAGGGATTAAAAGGGAGGTAATTGGTGTGCGCTTCATCCTTGCCTTACACTGACCTTATACATTTTGAGTCCTCACCTGGCTAATAGATGGGTGTGAGATTTGAATGAAGACTTTCATGATCTGCTTCAGTAGTTCAAGTCAAGTCAAGTCAAGTCAAGTCAGCTTTTATTGTCACTTTCTTCATAGCTACAAGTCATACAAGGAAAATGAAATTATGTTTTCTCTCTATACCATGCCAGGACATAGACATATACAGGACTGACATTTTACAATTTCCAGTGCATGTTCTTGACATGCATGCTTCTTTAGGTGTAATTCAGCTTCCTACTGTTGATGGCATTCATGCAGCCCCAAACCATGCCAGTCCCACTACCATGCTTGACTTGACAGATCAGACACTTTTTATTGTAAAACTCACTTGGTTACCACCACACATGCTGGACACCATCTAAAGCACATTTTGTGTACGTTCATGAAAATACCCCGATAATCTGTAAACATACTGTATTGTACATACTGCCTAATGTTTGGCAGATTATCCCATGTAAACACTGTATTGTACATAATGCCTAATGTCTATCCCATCTCATTTCATCTCTCAGTCTAGTGTGTGTGTGTGTGTGTGTGTGTGTCTGTCTGTCTATCTATCTGTCTGTCTGTCTGACAAGTATTCACTCTCTAGGTGTTGTGTGTGTATGTGCGCGTGTCTCAACACCCAGGAGTATCCACTCTCTAAGTTGTGTGTTTGTGTGTGTGTCTCACCACCCAGGAGTATCCTCTCTCTATGATAAGTGTGTGTGTGTGTGTGTGTGTGTGTGTGTGTGTGACACCATCCATGAGTATCCGCTCTCTATGATAAGTGTGTGTGTGTGTGTGTGTGTGTGTGTGTGTGTGTGTGTGTGTGTGTATGTGTGTGTGTGTGTGTGTGTGGTGTGTGTGTGTGTGTGTGTGTGTGTGTGTGTGTGTGTGTGTGTGTGTGTGTGTGTGTGTGTGTGTGTGTGTGTGTGTGTCTCTCTCTCACCACCCATGAGTATCCGCTCTCTATGGCCTGCTCCTTGTCCATGACTTGTCCCTCGTAGGGTCCAAAGTGAGTTCCTCTGGCTATCTCCTGGCCCCGGTTGAAGACTCCCAGTCCTGCGTTGGGGATGTGGGACTTGTTGACCTCCAATCCAGGGGGCAGGGTGAGTCTGGCTCGGTCTGGGACCCCCACTGGTGCCAAGGTGTCAGGGATGAAGATGGGGGGGCCGTGGATCCAGCACTCCTCAATGAAGAAATCTTCACAATCCTCACAGACTGAAGACAAGAATAAAGAAGATGCATCAAGCTGTGTCAGACAGACTGCTGACAAGAGGAGAGGAGATGCATCAAGCTGTGTCATACAGTCTACAGACGAGAGGAGAGGAGATGCATCAAGCTGTGTGTATACCAGTGGTTCTCAATCTTTTCCCATCATTCCCCCTTGGGAGGGTCATCTCATCACCCCCCAACCCCCCCCCCCCCCCCCCCCAAAGGTGACTGGTGAGATAAAACAATGAGGGACTGCAGTGGAATTCAGATGTGTGTTCATTTCCTATATGACAATTAATAATAAAATGTTTATAATTATGTATATAATGCTTAAACGTATTGGCTTATTGGCGAGACAGGAAATCAGATGTCACACGCCCCCCCTGTGATGCCTCCGTGCACCCCCAGGGGAGCTTACGGCCCACTTTGAGAAACACTGGTGTATACCAAGCGCCACCCACACTCATCACAGACTGCTGACAAGAGGAGAGGAGATGCATTAAGCTGTGTGTATACCAAGCGTGATCTACACTCATCACAGACTGTTGACATAAACAGAGAACATGCACTCCTCAAAGAAGAAGTCTTCACGTGTTAAGGCTCTTTGATGTGTGTAAGAGTAGTGAAAGGTGAATAGCTGAAATTCTGAACAAAA
>NC_085870.1:607554-625375 GCF_034702125.1 Engraulis encrasicolus
CAAGTTTCAGTCATTCACCAAAGGTCTGGATTTATTAGTCTATCCAAGCAAGCCGCGCCCCCTTGGTATTGTTATCACCCACACACACACACACACACACACACACACACACACACACACACACACGGCACTCCTTCTCTCTCTCACTCCCTCCTCCTCCATTGCTTAGACTGCACGGACGTCTTATCAAAAATCTTAAGCGCCTGTCAAAACCAAAATCAATGTCTGTGTATGTTGATATTTGTTTCTAAACAATCGAGAGGCAGCCACGCATACAACAGCGCGCGCAAACTCACACACCACACACACACACAGAAAGGGCACCGCGTCTCACTCTCCCTCCTTCGTTGCTTCGACTGCACTGACGTTTCATCGGCTAAACGAACGGCTCGTCAGATTATGATTCAACTAGTACACCTTTCGAAACAACAGTAAAACGTTGATAACGCCACCCTTTCCACTCACATTCTCTCTAGCCTAGGCTACCCGTTGATTCAGTTGAACTAATTGCACAAACGAAACGCTACTCAGCTTGTGGTTCTCAACAACTTCTACCCTTTAAAACAACAGTAAAACGTTAATCCCCCTTTTTACAACATGTGACTGTATCGAAGACCTGGGCACTTTTTAACCCGGCATTGTGCAATACAAAAGCCCATTGAGTGCTAGTGGTGCTGGGTTGTTGTTGGCTAAAAACAGACAACACAGACGGCGTTTGCCGTTTATGATTGACGCACGAAATATGTTTCGAGGACTATGACTCCAGCGCCTTGACGTCCATCGTGCCCAATTTAAAAGTCCGTTTACAGAGAGCACAAAACGCTGCGAATTGGTCATCATCCACTTCTTAGACCCATTCACGAAATGAATGATTGTGTAGCCAAGCCTGGCTAAACTTACATTTGCCCATTGTTGCCGACGTTTCACCTCACTTTCCGTTTGTCCACATAGAAGTAAAATTTGTCTTCGCGCGATAAACTATCAACAACCTTAGCTTAGCTCTGTGGCTATGGTAAAGTTAAAATCTCTGTGTTCATTGAATTAACCTCGGTGTGTGCGCGCGTGATGGTTCCGCCCACAACTCCAGTTCCACCATTTACTTGACCACTTGTACAATATTTACATTAACAATTTAAAGATCATAAAAAAATAATGACTGTTGAGTAATGAACAATACAAAATGACAATTTATATTTGGCATCCAAATTTAAGACCTACACATGAAAATTCACGGCTTTTCAAGGCTTTTTAAGGTATTATTTCCAAATTCTCAAATTCAATGCCTTCAAGGCTTTTTAAGACCCCGCGGGAACCCTGTGAAAGGAATGAGCATTCCTCAATAAATGTATCAAAACATTACATTACATTGCAATTACATACCTGCCAACCTTTAAAAAAAAATTTGAGTAGCAACTTATCGCGGCGCGGCAATTCACGGCGCAACAACTTGGCATGGCAAAGTAACGGGGTCGCCGGCGGGCCCATCTGAGAGACTACTTTGTTTAGCATAGTCTGCCCTACACCTAGGGTTGCCAAATGTCAACAGGGAAGATATGAGACACTTCATTCAGGCAGGGGGTCCTCCCCCAGAAAAAATACTTTTCTTAGATGCAATTTCCTGCATTTTAATGCATTTTAGCCTAACATCCCGTGTATCTGGCAAATAGTTTATCTTGCTCTTCACAGTACTTTGAACTACCATAATTTACTAAACTTTCATGGAAGATGTTTTTTTTTGTTTCACACCATAACACCAATAAAATGCTATGATATAGTGTGCTGGAATTTAGGCCTCTAAATTAACTTTATTGATCACCAGCCAATATGGCTGTTAATCTTACTAGTCAAACATACCACCAGTCTGGCTAGTAGGCCTAAGTGGCTATTAAAGTGATACTGTCCCATTTTTGGAAATAAGCTTATTTTACACCTCCCCTAGAGTTAAATAATAGGGTTTTGCCGTTCTCCTATACTTTCATCTGTTCTCTGGATATGGCAGTGCAAATATAACCTCCAAGCTAACAGTTAACATGGAGTCCTATGAGACCAGTTAGCCGCCAGCTGGTCTCATATAGGACTCTGCTAGCATGGAGGTAAAAGTTGCACTGCCATACCCAGAGAACGGTTCAAAGTACAGGAGAACGACAAAGACCTATTATTTAATTCAAGGGGATGTGTAAAATAAGCTTATTTCCAAAAATGGGACAGTATCACTTTAAGTTATCCTATGTACCAGCCAAATAGAGCATTTGGTCACTTGGGGGGTGTTAAGGAGCTGGAATCGAGTATGAAATTGAAGCATTTGCTGATTTTTTTGGTTTTTTTTGGCTGTAGAAGGTACATGTAGGAAAATGTATAATTTGATTAATACCGAGGCATTTCAGTGATTTTTATGAACAAAAAGTTGAATTACCGGTATAATGATTCTTACATCATCTCCCCCAATATTAATAAATGGTGATGTTGTCACCTACTGTGAAGAAGCATCAGCAGTAGAGAAAAAGATAAAGACAAGTGTTATTTAAGATAGGATAATATCAGGTTAATATTATTACCTTGGGGGCTAACATCAAAATCACACTTTCAGCATTCATTCAGTAGGCCTACAAAATGCGTCATGTAGTGGCTCTACTGTGGGACGGGGACTAATGGCCAATGCTCTTGGAACTTCCACGGTAACTTTTGAGGGGCATCGCTTTTTTTCTCTCACTTCTCTGCATAATAGTAGGCATATTTACCCTCATCTCATCTGCCGCCATGAGTTGGCTATTGTTCACTGTTCGGCACATATATGATGATAGGAGAATTGATTTTATTAATAGATTGCCATACGTGATTACGGATAGTAGTCGTGGAGTGATGCATATTTGGTATGGCGCACGACCTGTTACACCTGTGCACAGAATGGGCCATGACTCAGGGGGGAACAGTATTCCTATACGGTGTCATGGTAGGTTACGGATGTAGACCTACTCCGAGCACAACCGTTAGAACTATTGCTTTATTTTCCCGAGTTAAAATGATCCGGCGCAAAGGGAAACCGAATTTAGTTCGCTAATCTGCTAATTTATAGCGCAGTCATCAACACATTTTCTCATTCGGAAGTAATCTCGTTTCGGTCCAATATCAAAACAAGCAACAACATATTGCCGTCAAATACGGCGAAACATTGGGTGAATCATTACAACAGACCTCGACCTTTATTTTCATAAGTTTACGGATTTAGCAACTGGACGCAATTCACTATTCCCATACAGGCTACCTTTCTCAAAGTTCATTTACCTTTGAAACGGTGATTTTGACGGTGCTCACTTGTAAAACTACAGCGACAGTACCAAGATGGATAATACATGATGACAGGAGGAGGACACTTGTTTCAGAGATTATAGGAGTACATTACCCAGTCTCTCTGCTTGTGTGATTTCGAAGCAAACTTTCTATTGGCAGCTGATGCCTCGACTCGAGCACAACAAATGAAGTCCTCTAAACTAGCGCTCTAATTGGTCAATATTCCCCCCCACACGTTGCTGGCCAATGGAAAGGCAAGCGCGAGACAATTGCAAGCAGAGCCATATCTACGGCTCTGTCTGGTTGCAAGTCTACAGAGCAATTTATAAGGGCCCATGAACATACTTTGCTATTGGTTTTTCACGTATTTTGAAGTGACAGCGCCGTAGTTTGATGTCAAAATCCGTATCTGCTACACAAAATGCTTAATGGTCGGCAGGTATGCAATTAAGTGACACTTTTAAAACAGCCAAAGTGACTTACAGTTATTTACAGGGTATTGGTTACAGTCCCTGGAGCAGTGTGGGGTTAGGTGCCTTGCTCAAGGGCACTTCAGCCATGGATAGAGGTGTAAGGAGAGGTAAGGGTGGGATTTGAACCTGCCACCTTCTGATAATTAAACTGCCACCCTAGCCATTAGGTCACGGCTGCCCCACCTCCCATCCCAGTAGCCTACAGGTAATATTAATGGGATTTGGCTGCCCATCCCCATCGCCCATCCCAGTAAATCAATGAGTGTCTTAAAAGGAAGAGAGCGGCTTTTAGGGTGGGGGACAAGGTGGCAATGAGGGCGGCCCAAAAGGACTTGTACTTTCACATAAGATCCGCGCGTCGGCAACACAGGGAGCGCGCGGAACAAGACCTGGCGGAATGCAATGGAAAGAAGCTTTGGGACTCGATTAGGCAAATGACGAATATGACTGCTAGAAGGAAGCCCTTGTCTGCTCCCAATGAAAGTGTTCGTGCAAACGAGCTGAATATTTTTTACATGCGTTTTAATGTGGATAATAATGCTGCATGTGCGGGGGTTTTGGAAAATGTAATATGTGATATGGATGCGCATAGGGTAGAAATCAAGCTGGATACTGTGGTCAAAACTTTTAGAGGTATAAACTCCAAGAAGGCAACAGGTCCGGATGGTCTGTCAGCCTTTACCCTGAAGTCGTTTGCGGATGAATTATCTCCAATTTGGCTTAAATTGTTTCAGCTATCCATCGACTCCCACAGCATTCCAAAGTTATGGAAGACTTCAATCATTTTACCGATCCCAAAAAAACCTAGCCCTCAAGAGGATAATGACTATCGGCCCGTGGCCATAACCTCTTATGTTTTTAAATGTTTCGAGAAGATAATGGTTGGGAAACTGTGCACGAGTGTTCAACCTGCTCTTGATAAGTACCAGCACAGGAGATGCCATTGCAACCATAATGCATCTAGTGCTTAAACACATAGAGAATCCCGCAGGTTACGCCAGACTTCTTTTTATTGATTTCAGCTCTGCTTTTAATTTAATCCAGCCACACATTCTCCTTGAAAAAATAATTCAGCTGAATGTAAATCCGTTTTTAATTAAGTGGTATTATTCTTTTTTATCAAATAGGCCACAACGGGTCAAGTTCAATACTACTTTGTCGGATACAACGTGTTGCAGTATTGGCGCGCCCCAAGGTTGCGTCAGCTCACCATTTTTGTTCACTTTGTATACGAATGATTGTGTCAGTTCAGGGCCAAATCAGTATATTATTAAATTCTCGGACGATACTGTTATTCTTAGCCTGCTCTCTAAAGGCCCATTTATACCCTACGGTAATTACGGAAACGGACGCTTTCGTCCGGTTCCGGGGGTTGTTTCATCCGTCAGTTTGTCCGTTGGTCGAGTGCTTAGCAATCCGGTGGCTACGGGTGAAACGGAGCAATACCAGGGGAATCCGTGGGTGGCAGTATAGTGAAAAAGACACCAATTTACAAAACTCAACGAAGAAGAGAAGTATTTCACATCTAAAAACGATACAAACAGTAAATTAAATAACCTGTGAGTTTGTGAAAGGGTATATTTCCACTGCCATGCTAGCCAAGCTAAAAAACATGCCTCATTTGTTTACATTTGGGCTCGGATGACGTTCGTTTTCCCAACAACAAACCTAGCTAAATGGCCAGCACGAAGCCTCCTGTATTTGTTTAAACATCATTACACGAATCTTATAGTTATTTCAGTGTGTTATCTTCGTGAATCCTAGGTCTGGCTATTTTATTTGGGCTAAATAATTTGTAAAACGAACACAAATCTGCCACAGCAACTGTCCATTCATAGCCAACCGACTTCGCCCTCTAGAGGATTTATTACGTAACATCAATTTTACGGACGGAGGTATGAATGCAACTCCAGGAGCAACGGTTGGCCCGGAAAGACGAATTTCGTCCGGTTCCGTAGGGTATAAATGGGCCTTAAACATGATAATGATAAGGTAAACAGCCACCAAACAGCTATAGATACATTTGTTGATTGGTGTGATTCACACTTACTACACATCAATACTAACAGTAGAGATGGTGGTAGACCCCAAATCCCTCTGTGGCCAGGGTGCAGTGGCTGTGCATGGCCAGGCCATTGAACAGGTTAAAACTTTTAAGTACCTGGGTGTACATATAGATAGCGACCTTAGCTGGCGCACCCAGGTCACCAATGTCTGTGCCAGGATACACCAGTGCCTCCATTTTTTGCGCAGACTCAGAGTCTTTGGAGTGTGTAAAAACATAATGTTAATCTTCTATAGAGCCACAATAGAGTCTGTTCTCTGTTATGGGATTACCAGCTGGTTTGTCAATCTCACAGTTAAACACAGGGCAGAAATCTCAAGACTTATTAAAAATGCAGGTAAGATTATGGGGGTAATGCCCCCCCTTAACCCGCAGGAGCTCTTTGAGCAGGCCACTATCAGTCAGGCGAATACCATTGTAGCGGATGGTGATCATGCACTAAATGGAGAATACATCTTTCTGAACTCTAGGAGGAGGTTCAGACTCAACTATAATCGTTTTAAAAATTCCTTTATACCCCATTCAATCAAGCTACTGAATAAACAGGAAATAAGAGAGATTGAGTGGGACAAAATGGACCTCTGTAGCTAGTGTTGGTACTGTTGGTGGGGAGGGAAACTGGTAAAAGCTGGGAGGGGGATATGTAAACATGAATGTATCCCTGTGTTTACTATTTATCTTTATTTTTATTTTTTTTAATGTAATCTATGGAATGGATGTAACCTAGTTATTTATTGCAGGGTGAAGGTGTGGTTGGTTGTAGGAGTGTAGAGTAGAGTATAGAGTAGAGAAGAGTATCGTTTATTGATCCCAGAGGGAAATTAAGGTGCCAAGTAGCATTCACACATAAAAAAAAGACATTACCCACAAGACATAATACACATATTTACACATAAAATAATCATATATAGCTTACTGATGCATACATTTTGCCAAGGCATCTCTCTCTAACACACACACACACACTAAGCCTGTCACGATATACGATAAGTCAATAAATCGGACGATAACTTTTTACAA
Source organism: Engraulis encrasicolus (assembly GCF_034702125.1). Lineage (NCBI taxonomy): Eukaryota > Metazoa > Chordata > Actinopteri > Clupeiformes > Engraulidae > Engraulis > Engraulis encrasicolus. The sequence continues at coordinate 614,401 of NC_085870.1, forward strand.
GAACGATCACTTTCTGGCCCCGATAAGTAACGATAAGTTATTTGCGTGATGTTTTGTTTTCCCTCTCTCCCTTTCTCTACCGTAGCCATAAGACTACTGATGGCGCGTTATAGGCCAACGCAGCGCAATGGCGCTTAAATGTTGGTGTAATTTTAAGTTTAAGTGCAGTTCTGGTTGGAAAAAAGTGCATTGATCTGGCTACTTGCGTCTTTGAAATAGAACGCTGGTGTTCCCGCGCGTCGCTTATAAGCCTCGACAAAGAATCAGCGCTAGAGACTAGGAGCGCAATATTCTTCCAGTCTCGGTCAGCGCATCTGCAACGTTCCTCAGAGAGGGGAATGAACAGCTCCAACACGGAGGCAAATGTTCATTTTGAAACATGCGCAGCAACCCAATATCCACGACGAAGACGTGTTTGTGCAAACATGAAATAGTGGTGCCGTCGCGACAAACTTGCTCCTGTTATTTTAAACCTCGCCGAGTTTCCACTATTATTTCAATGCGCCTCCTACCCCGACGTTCGTTGTCTGTTCTTTTTGTGATTTTCGCTATATTTCTTGTTTATTTAGACCTAACAATATGAGTAGGCAGTCCGCAAGCAAATCATGAAGATAAGATTTGTGGATTTAAATCTGTCAGGAGAATGTAAACGGTTGAGCGCGCTGTAGGGGAAACAGAGGCGTGGCGACTCATAACTCATAAGAATCAATGTATGGGCGTTCATAAAGGACTTTAAAGGGGTCCTATTATGCTTTTTCATGTCCACTACCCATTTATTGGGTTACACAGCATCTGTTGTATGTAAAAGCTTGGTGAAAGCTGCATTTCACAAATTGGCCTCTTGGGGGAGAATTTCTCTGCCGCAGGAACGCTATTTCTCAACTGTCAGAGAACGCCTGGTTGGGTTTTCAACATTCTATAGCTTTTGTTTCCTGTACGGGTCTACGTCATGCTGTACCTAACATTGCTGCTTATGGGATGGAGTGTTGACGATGTCACAGACCATTTATTAATTGCAGAGACAGTAGACCTAATGCGCATTTGTTCATCGCAGCCACATAGCCTAGGCCTATCTGAATTTGACAGTATTGTGATGAGATGTATCCTATTTGTGAATACACCACTCAGTGTACAAAAATAGTGTACAAGAATAGTGTAGGATTTCGCCATCCACAAGTTTATTCCATTACGCATCGCTTTTTTTTTCAATTCATAAATCGGCTCCGTCAAATAGGCTACAGCATCGGTCTAGACTGGAGGCTACACTCACCTGTGGCCCAAGTTATATATTTTTGTTTCATTGTGATATTAAAGCTGCATTTTACATTGATAAAATACCGGTTGGTAGGCCTATGGCTAACGGGTCAGAAACAGTTGAATGAGGAAGGTCGAAAACAGGCAGAACGCGTTAACGCAGTTGCGCACTGACAATCCAAAACACTTCCAAGTGGGTGAAAGACTCGAATCTCTCCTTTCTCTCTCTATTCGCTTCAGGGCCGTTTTGCATATGCTGTTAGCAAGACTAACTTTTGTTTGGTAAGATGTGAAAACCCTACACTTGTATTGCCGCTTGAAGCATAACATTAATTAGAAGGCGTGCGCTGATGTTATCCAAATAGGTAGCCTATATCACGACATGACCAGCAGCCGTTTGCATCAGCAATGTTGGTAAGGATTAGCCAGTTAGTATAGGCTATGCATAGGCTACAATTCAGTAATTAAAATGCAGTTTGAAACCAATCCATCGAGGACTGCCCATTGCACAACCAATCCAGTGGGCGCATCATTTCTGCCGGGGACTAAATAGAAATGCAGTTACTAAAATGAAACCATGCACCTGAAAATACCTTGAAATGTATTTTTATGAAGCATAGCCTATCACCATTGTGCATTAGGCCTACAGACAACGAGCAAAGAGGAACTCATTTGTAAAAGCCAACAACGCGTGCGCTCAGTATTCAGTCTGGCTTGCAAATAGACCACAGGACGCATTTGAACACGGAGTTCATATCACAAATAGGGTGTCACGATATCACTGACAGACGTTGAATTGATAGGTTTGAGTCCGACAAGTTGTGCCCTTGTCTTACTGGGCGCACTCTTTCAATTTCGGACTGCGTCTTCGACAGCCAGACGGGGGCTGCCGCGGGAGCGAAGAAAATGTCCACAACTTCGCTGAATAAATAGGCCTATCATTTGAACTGTGTACAGCAATTGCAGATGATTAGCTTATTGGATAGCCTATTTTGTGAAGGTTAACTTGCCATTAACAAGGAAAGGTGATCTGATTTCAATCCCAGAATATTCTTTGTGTCTTCAAATTTCCACCTGTCAAGGCTAGACAGCGGGTTAACCAATCAGGCCTCTACTGTTGCGTTAATAATGTTTAAGATAAAGATTCTTCAGCGCAGGATATCAGAAATAAACAAGACAGCGCAGATGGCTAGTTTTTTTTTTTTTTTATATGGTCACAATCGCGTTATTACGCATGATATGCAATATGCGTATTATTTCATGAAACCTCAAATCGGAAGCAATAGCCTGTACCCAGCACTTTCAACCCTTTCTCAGATTAATGGCAGCCTAATTGTCCCAAGCGATTTTGAAATCAAACTGAAGCCCATATACGGAAGACTCGCATTGGATAGGGACTGGGTTTCAGCAAATGGCACAGCAAGGCGCACAAATAACATAACGTGGGACTTATGATGCGTCCTTTTCAGATTAATTGTGGACATTGGGTGAACTATTTGGCTGTCAACTTTAGACATAGGCTACAGGGTTGGATTCCAGGTCAAAAACAGCTGTGTTGCTGACGTAATATTAGTAATAGAATGCTAGATGAAACGCTCCATGCTGCGCCGAGATTTCAGAATGTTGACGGTCTAACATTCTGCACTTCCACGCGTTTCAAACAGGCGGCGTAGGGTGCATGTACACAATGATAAAAAATAATGGACATGAAAACAAGTGATCATTCAAAATTAACTCCACTAACCACAGTAAAGCAAAATATTAACAATGAAAGTTATTCTAAATAGCATAATAGGGCACCTTTAAAGAAAGACTATATAACTTACCTTAATAATAAATACAAAAAAAGCCTATTTAGAGTCTATTATGCTCCATGAGGATGTATTTAAAAACATATATATATCCCCCGCCGTGATGCTTTAAAAATGTGAAGGGGTGTAGTCACATTTTTATTGCATTTTTACGTCATTATATTGTTTGACACATTTCTTCTTGGAACAGGCGTTAATCTTAATTATTTAAACCTCTGAGTCTGCTGGCCCAAATGTTACATTCAATGTTTCAAGAAGGAGGCCGCACCTTGCATAGCAGTGTTTTTTATTGCACATTATATTGTTTGAAAATGGCGAGAGAGACAATATTATCGATAATCGCAATAATTTCTTGTTATCGTTATCGTCTGGCAAAAATTGTTATCGTGACAGGCCTAACACACACACACACACACACACACACACACACACACACACACACACACACACACACACACACACCAAATATAAAGTGTAAAAGTCCACAGTGTTAACATGTGCCTTAGCCAAGTGGCACATAGAAGCCAAGACAAAGTGTTCATAAAGTGTCCAGGAGTGTCCATAGTCTCTCTGCCTAGTACAATGTCCATAGTATTCCTTGGAAAAAGGATGGGGGGGGGGTGGGGGGGGGTCGCCCCCTGTGTCACTACACACACACTCTCTCTCTCTCTCACACACACACACACACACACACACACACACACACACACACACACACACACACACACACCAAAAATAAAGTGTACATAGTGTCACCTGTGCTGGGTGGCCAAGACAAAGTTACCATCAAAGTGTCCAGGAGTATCAGTAGTCCAAGGGGTTACACACGTCAACTGTGTCTCTCCACACACACACACACACACACACACACACACACACACACACACACACACACACACACACACACACACAAACAGCTGTGCATTTCAATGAAAGAGGAGTCATAGGGTAAAGAGTCCAGGTAGATAAAGTGTGCAGGAGAGGGATCTGTTATGCAGTCCAGTCCCCTATGACGATCTCTCTTTGTGTGTCCTTCTGTGCAATGTTGAATAGCTGGATGGCCCTGGGTACAAAGGACTTTCGCAGCCTGTCTGTCTTGCAGGAGATGGCGCGCAGTCTGTGGCTGAACAGGCTTCTCTGGTTGTCGAAGACTGGGTACAGGGGGTGCTTGTAGTTGTCCAGGATAGAGTCTAATCTGCTAAGTGTCCTCTTGTCAGCTGTGGTTGTGAGGGCGTCCAGTTCTGTGCCTACCACAGACCCTGCTTTCCTCACCAGCCTGTCAAGCCGTCCAGCATCTCTCTTCCTAATGCTGCCACCCCAGCATGCCACAGCATAGGAGAGCACACTGGCCATGGCAGACTGGTAGTAGAACATCTGCAGGAGTCTGTTGCACACATTGAAGGATCTCAGCTTTCTCAGAAAGTAGAGTCTGCTCTGTCCTTTCTTGTACAGTGCGTGTGAGTTAGCAGACCAGTCCAGTTTAGAGTCCAGGTGAACACCCAGGTACTTGTATGTGGAGACTGTCTCCACAGTCTCCCCCTCAATGGAGACAGGCACCAGGGGTGGGGTGGTTCGCCTGAAGTCGATCACCATTTCTTTGGTTTTGGCGGTGTTCAGCCGCAACTGGTTGGTTCTGCACCATTTCACAAAGTTCTCCACCAGTCCCCTGTACTCCCCCTCCTGCCCATCTTTGATGCATCCAACAATGGCTGTGTCATCCGAGAACTTTTGCATGTGGCAGGTCTTCGTGTTGTAGTTGAAGTCAGTGGTGTACAGGGTGAACAGCACGGGGGAAAGCACCGTTCCTTGTGGAGCTCCAGTGCTGCTGATTACAGTCTCTGATGTGAGGTCGCCTAGTCTGACAAACTGGGGCCTTCCTGTGAGGTAGTCTGTGATCCAGTTCACCAGCCCCGTCTCCACTCCCATCTGCAGTAGTTTGTTTCTCAACAGGAGTGGCTGTATTGTGTTGAAGGCGCTGGAGAAATCAAAGAACATGATTCTAACAGCACTGCTTCCTTTGTCCAGGTGAGAATGCACTCTGTGCAGCAGATACAGAATAGCATCCTCAACTCCCACCTTCTCCTGGTAGGCAAATTGTAGTGGGTCTAGGGCGTGGTGAACTTGGGGTTTCAGTATGTTGAGCAGCAGTGCACGCTCGAATGTCTTCATTATATGTGATGTGAGGGCTACCGGTCTGTAGTCATTCAGTTCTTTGGGGTGTGGCTTTTTGGGGACAGGTATGAGGCATGAGGTTTTCCACTGTGTGGGCACCTTACCCGCTTGCAGACTCTTATTGAAAATATGTTGCAGTGGCTCAGCTAGCTCTTCTGCACAGATCTTGAGGAGTCTGGCACTGACCCCATCAGGTCCGTTGGCCTTCGGCTTAAGCCTTCTCAGTGCGCTCCTGACTTGTCCTGTCGTAATGGTGGGGGGTGGCTGCTCCGTTTGCAGTGGGGGGGGGGAGGGGGGGAGAGGTTCCATCTGTGTCGGTGTGTCAGTGCAGGTTACTTCAGAGGAGGTGGGAGAAGGAGGAGGGAAGTCCAGTGTGAAAGCAGATGGGAGAGGGATGGGAGAGGTGCAGGGGACTTCAGAGGAGGGAGGAGGAGGAGGGAGGTCCAGTGTGAGTGCTGGGGGGAGAGGGGGGATGGGAGAGGTGCAGGGGACTTCAGTGGAGGTAGGAGGAGGAGGAGGAGGAGGGAGGTCCAGTGTGAGTGCTGGGGGCTGAGGGGGGATGGGAGAGGTGCAGGGGACTTCAGAGGAGGTAGGAGGAGGAGGAGGAGGAGGGAGGTCCAGTGTGAGTGCTGGGGGCTGAGGGGGGATGGGTGAGGTGTGGGCTGCACAGACCAAAGGTGGTGAGGTGTCTTCAGTGGTGGGAGAGTGGGGAGGGGGGCACCGCGTGGTGGGAGTTGTGCCGCTAGCCGTGCAGTCTTCGGATGGGCAATTAAATCTGTTGTAGAACAGATTAAGCTCATCCGCTCTGTCTTTATTGCCCTCAGCCCCTCCACTCTTGGCTCCAGAACCGGTCATCGCTCTGATGCCCTGCCATAACTGCCTTGGGTTGCTTTCCATCTTCCATCTTGTGTGTGTGTGTGTGTGTGGGGGGGGGGGGTTGGATGGGTGCTGAGCTGTGTGTGCGTGTGTGTGTGTGTATGGGGGGGTGCACTGAGTGTGTGTGTGTGTGTGTGGGAGGGGGGGTGCGTGTATGGACTGGATGGGTCAGGGGCAGTGGGTTAGGACATCCAGTGCTTCTGAGCATGTAGGCCTACACTGTTTTTTCTTCTATTGTTTTTACTGTTGTTTGTTTTTCTGTGTTGGTGTCACGTGTCCTATGTGTTCTATGTGTTTTTTATGATGCTGCAACCTCCCTGTCTCCAAAGCAAATTTATCCTTCGTGGAGACTAATAAAGAAATCTAACCTAACCTAACCTAAAGGTGACAGTAATGCGATTTGTACATGCGTCTCATCTTTGGATAACAGTGGATGTGCTTGCGTGTGTGTGTGTGTGTGTGTGTGTGTGTTATTACTAGGGTTGGGCATAGATTAATTTTTTTAATCTAGATTAATCTCACTGTAATTATGAAATTAATCTAGATTAATCTATATCAAAATGGCTCATTCAGAATAGGCACGCTAGCGAAATAAACCTAGGAGGTTTCTTAAGATGGCGCATTAGACCAGAGCTCATCTCTTTTTTCCAAAATGCATCTCATCATCAAAAAATGGCTGATATTTGGTGATGAAAAAAAACACATGTTTGAAAAGTGTTTTGAGTATGTTAGGAAGCATTTACAGTCACAGTTAAGCACAGTTACAGTGGGGGGGGGGGGGGGGGGGGGGGGGTGTATGAACTGGATGGGTCAGGGGCAGAGGTTGCGCTAGACTTTTTCACAGTCCGTCATTTTGACGGACAGGGTCGAAAAAAATCCGTCATCGCCTATTTTTTTAATTCTCCATATCGTTTCTCAATGTGGGGGGTCGCGACCCCGCACCGGGAACAACACATGCGCAATTGCGGCCAATTGAGAGTAAACCGCTGTGAATACACCCCCCTTCACTCGACATTCATTCTCCAACTTTGAGGATGGAGTCAATTTTGCTGTCCACTTTCTCTCTGCCCCCCTCGTTGCACTAAAGCTGCAGATATCTCTCATGACGCGCGTCTGATTCAGTGTTCAGCGCTATGGTCACCACAAACACTTTTTTAAAAGACGCGTGCAGGGCTTTATCCAACAGCTGTCAGTCACTCGTTTTGCTCTGATTAATACACCGATTGTAATACAAAGGCGCAGTGTTAAATGGGATAACATGCAGGATGGAAAGGAAAGCCGTCTTGAAGCAGAAAGGTTTAGCCCAGGCAGTCGACAAAGGCACTGAAGCCTACAACAGGTAGACGACCAGATTTCGCAAAACTTTGTTGAAAAATGTCAGCGACGGTAAAGGGAGCCGCTCTATACGTAGCCCCATCGGCTTATATGTTGGCTCTGGGAGCGCGGTAAAGTTCTCTGAATAAAAAATATATCGCCTATAATGGGTGAACCAGCTATCGAAATGAGAGAAGGTTAGCCGTTTCGGGCAACGTTTGTCAAGTTGTAAGTTGCGTTGCCTGGTAATATTTAGGCTCTTGAATATCCGTCATTTTTATTAGTTAATGTCCTGAAGCCGTTTTAGACCTGCGTTGCCTTTGAGTGAAGGTTCTGGCTAGCAAAAATGCTATTCGCATATTTGTTTATGTTTCAAGCGAGGAGTTATGAAACAATGCTTCTATGAAGGGCGATAGAGGGACAACTTCGTCATTGGCAGATGATCAGATAGTCTGTAAATGTAGTAGGCATAGGTCTACACATAGTTCTGAATCTTAAAGTCGAAGTCACACGTGTGGCAACATCTTAGTTATTTTAATTCATTATTTGGAACAAGTGGAGAGGCGCGCGCTCTGCTGCAGCCAGCCGCACAGCCCAGCTGCGGCGCATGGTATGACAAGCAGGGAGAGAGGGAGAAAGTCAAATGATAGTAGCATGAAATTATCTGCGCTGATAACTATGCCTAATTGAAATGCATATTTGCTCTTCTCGATAGAGGCGTAGGCCTACTTAAACGTATTATTTATGTATCATCACCCTGAACATTGATCCGTCAAAATGACGGACAGGCTTCAGAAATTTCCGTCATCCTTCAAAAAAATCCGTCAATGACGGACATTTGTCGGTTAACGCGACCTCTGGTCAGGGGCAGTGGGTTAGGACATCCAGTACTTCTGAGCATGTAGGCCTACACTGTTTTTCTTATATTGTTTTTACTGTTGTTTGTTTTTCTTTGTTGGTGTCACGTGTCCTATGTGTTCTATGTGTTTTTTATGATGCTGCAACCTCCCTGTCTCCAAAGCAAATTTCTCCTTCGTGGAGACTAATAAAGAAACCTAACCTAACCTAACCATAATATACCGACATTTCAAAATGAGCAGTGCTATAAATTGTAGAGGCAAATACAGATAAATCTGTCAAACATTTAGACTATTTAAACAAAATGACCTCAACAATTCAGCATTTCTAATGTGCAGAGAGAGAGAGAGAGAGAGAGAGAGAGAGAGAATCTGCCACTGACTGTTAAAAAGGGCAGCGGCTCCTTTAGAGAGAGAGGAGCTGCGCAGCAGGTACAGTGAAGTCAAAGCCAGGCTACTACTACATTTCTAGAGCTAGTTCTAGACCCTAAAGCACTGGCCCACATCGATTTGGTCTAAACCTGACAGTTGTTCTCTGCGTTAGAATGCCAGCGGAGTTACAACTCCAAATGAATTCAGTTCGCAAAAAAAAAAGTCAAGCGCGACGGCCGCGAGGTTGGCTATATCAAGCGGAACAACCGCGAGGTGTATTACCGTCTGACAAACATGAGTCGCAAATGCGCGATCATAACACAAACATTCAGCGAGAGTAGATATTGACAGTTTCAGTTTGACAATCTTCAAAATGTAGGCCTATATCAAACGGAATGTTTTGCAATTATGGCACAGGCAAGATTTCTGGAACAGAACTGTTGTTTGTGTTCCATGCAATGCGTGAGGAAATGTAGGCTATGTCGGGCTGGTACACAATAATGTCTGCTTCACCTCAAACAGTCTACCTAGTCTCTCTAGTCTACCACTTATGAAAAAGCACTAAAACAACACCTACCACGGCAGAGAGATTAATGTTTACAGCGAACACTTCATATTCAGTAGGTCTGCTGAGCAACAGGTGGAGAGGCGAAGCGACTGGAGGGCAGTCTGAAAGCGTCTGTCAATCGAACGCTATGGTGACGCGCATCCCCAAACCCCAAATCCATATTTTGAGAATAGATTAACGTGCGATATTTTCTTTGTCGCACGATAAGAGTCTCACATTCTCGCAGCACGTTAACGCCGATAACGGCCCACTTCTAGTTATTACCTATGGATATAATGAACAGGTGGTGTGTGTGTGTGTGTGTGCGTGTGTCATTACCTATTGATTGCATGAAGAGGTAGTTTCTTTTCATCCTCTTGTACCTCTTCTTTACCCAAAATAACAGCTGAGACCATTCTGACGTGCTTAAATACACACTCAGCTTCTCCAGGGATTCCTAGATGAAACACACACACACACACACACACACACACACACACACACACACACACACACACACACACACAGGTGCATAATGTTTGTCAGTAAAATGCAATAGGTGTGTGTGTGTGTGTGTGTGTGTGTGTGTTCTAGCTAATGCATGGTTCTAGCTGATGTTCCCTTCACATCCTAAAAACAGTCACACAGATGTGCAAGTGTGTCTCTGTCGATCTGTGAGATAGAGATGACTGAATAGCATGGCCATGACTGTTGAAGCAAGGGTGGTAAAGAAGGCAAATACCATATGTGAGGATCTCTCCCACCCCTTACAGCAAGCATATGAGTTGTTGCCCTCAGGTAGGAGGTTTAGGATGCCCTCATTTAAGACAAACAGAGCCCGCCAATCATTTATACCTACTAGTATATCCATCCTAAATAAGACAACTGTAAGTTAGACTGAATAGCACACTGCACTTTGGTAATGAATACTGCACTTTACTGTGTTTATGTTGGGTTTTTTGTCAACCTGTCTTTTTGTCCTATAGAGGGAGGGGTGGCGAGGGGGGAGGGGGGGTCGTGTTTGTCTATTGTGTTCTTGTTTATTGTAATGTCTTTGTAATTGTATCAGATGCACTGAAAATGGCACAGAACAAATTTCCGAAAGGACAAATAAATAATCTATCTACCGTATTTTTTTGACTATATGTCGCTCCGGAGTTTAAGTCGCAACGGCCCAAAAATGCATTTTGAAGATGAAAAAAACATATATACGTCGCACCGGACTAATCGTCGCACATTTTTGAAAGGTTATTCTATCCATGGAATCTATGTTGTGATAACTGGCGCATGGTAAGCTGCTGCTCAAAGACGGCATTGTTTCATAAACCAGCATCTGAAGCAGTGGCAACGCATTCAGAGGTGGTGGTAATGCACCAACTAAGATGGTTTGCCAACCGCCATAAAACCACAAAAAGAAAAAGAAGAAGCAGTGATAACGCGCCATGTTGCCCTGTAGTCAGAACAACATTCAAGTTTCGGCATTGTTTTGCGTTTGGACCGTGGGAGGCTTCGAGGCAACTTTGTTCTGTCTCCAGAGCACGCCTTTCTTTACCCCCATTTCTGAGACTTCAGCCCATGACGGTATCAAAGGTGAGGGGGATTTCATCCATGTTGTGTAGCCTATGGTAGTGTCACGTTGTGCTCGTTTGTCAGAAACTCGCGGAAATGACCGATTTTCACCTGGAAGTCGGCTGACTGTCTTTAATAACGCAGGCGCTCGTTCTCGGATAGAGAGGCGATTGCGTTGCATAGCGCTCCACGAGAGGGGATTG
>NC_085870.1:630475-635475 GCF_034702125.1 Engraulis encrasicolus
TGCCCGCACCAACTTTGATGTCGTATAATTCCTTAACGACTCAAGCTATGACTACGAAACTTTGTGACTTTTCCTAACAATTAGTTGGCTACAGTTTGGTACCGAAAGATTAGGTTTATCATTTTTGCCGTTGCCATGGCAACGGTTTTCTGACAGGTATGTCTGACCAAAAATCACTTTACCATATCTATGACGCCATATATTTTCATATTTTTTTGTTATTTCCATTAGCATCAGACAACTTTGTGAGCATGTAAGTGGTTTGAAGCACAAAATCATTAAAATTTAAGTGCATTACCTAAATTTGTTGGAAAATCCATTATGGCGAGATTTTGGGCATAATAAGATAATGATGTCATAATGACGTCATAATACCAGATAATTACACAAAAATGATGTCATTCATATATGTCCATATGTAGATCATTCCCCCCAAGTTTCGTAGTCATACTGTATTCCGTTCATGAGTTATGAGGGGGGGGTCAAAAGAGCCCCCCCCCCAGGCCCAGGAATGCCAAAAAAGCCCAGTCTGAATAGGGTTAAATTTCTTGCTTGCCTAGTATTTTTCTGAATTATGCTTTCAGATTCATACAGTTCAGTATTACAAAATGTGAGACCAGAGAGACATTTTCGACTGCAACAACTTGATCAGCCTTCAAATCAATGCACAAAAAATTAAGTACCACCAGTGGTACGCGTACCACAGTTTGAGCACCACTGCTCTATTCTGTATACTGTAACATGATGGTGATCAGGGAGCATGGTGGCAGGCTGGGAAACGAACCCTATCTCACGCCTTTCGTAAAGTCTTCACGAAAAAAATAACTTTAATTTTCGTGGTGCATTCACGTTATTGCCCGTTTTTCGTGGTAGGGCAACGAAACGCTGCCTATTCACTTGAATTGCCCCACTGCTGCTATGGTTATCCAAGCGTCTGCAGGGGCGGGGAGGGGGTGCTGACAGAACACTGCTGATACACTCGGGACTCACTAATTGGACGCCCTTTCGGTACTTACGCCTTATGTCCCCTAAACCTAAACCTAAACCTAAACCTAACCCTAACCCTAACCTTAACCCTACTTAACCCTAAACCTAACCCTAACCTTAACCCTAACCTTGACCCTAAACCTAACCCTAAATTGCTTGTTTGAAATTACCATGTGACGGTAGGCTACCGAAAGGGCATCAAACTAGTGGGTCGCTAGGCAATCGTCGGGCAATTAAAATGAATAGGCATCGTTTCGTTGCCCAACCACGAAAAACGGGCAATAACGTGAATGCACCACAAAAATTAAAGGTTTTTTTTCCGTGAATACTTCACAAAATGAGTGAGATACGGTTGGGGAAACACTGGCAACCTTTACATGACGATTTTAATCCCGAATCAAATCCATTTAATTCTGAATGAAGCTTAATTCCGCGTTGAAAACATCATGTAAACGCTTCACAATTCGTAATTAAACGAAAGATCAAAGTAAACTCAACGGAACTATTTAATTCGGGATTCTTTACTCGGAATTAAAAGCGTCATGCAAACGTAGCCAATGAGACAGGGAGACAGAGAGGCGGGGAGACAAGGAGGCTGTGGGCTGGTAGCCTGCATCAATCACCAGCAGATACAGTACATGTAGACTGGGAGACAGGTAGACAGAGAGGCAGGTAGGCTGGGAGACATAGACAGAGAGACAGGTAGGCTTGGAGACAGACAGACAGAGAGACAGGTAGGCCGGGACACACATAGACAGAGAGACAGGTATGCTGGGAGACATAGACAGAGAGACAGGTAGGCTTGGAGACAGACAGACAGAGAGACAGGTAGGCCGGGACACACATAGACAGAGAGACAGGTAGGCTGAGAGACAGGGAGACAGAGAGACTGGTAGGTCGGGACACATAGACAGAGAGACAGGTAAGCAGGGAGACAGGGAGGCTGATAGACAGATTGGCAGGTAGATAACTCACCAGCAGATACTGTACATAGAGAGACAGGTAGGCTTGGAGACAGACAGACAGAGAGTCAGATAGGCTTGGAGACAGACAGACAGAGAGACAGGTAGGCCGGGACACACATAGACAGAGAGACAGGTAGGCTGAGAGACAGGAAGACAGAGAGACAGGTAGGCTTGGAGACAGGGAGACAGAGAGACTGGTAGGTCGGGACACATAGACAGAGAGACAGGTAAGCAGGGAGACAGGGAGGCTGATAGACAGATTGGCAGGTAGATCACTCACCAGCAGATACTGTACATAGAGAGACAGGTAGGCTTGGAGACAGACAGACAGAGAGTCAGGTAGGCTTGGAGACAGACAGACAGACAGAGAGCCAGGTAGGCTTGGAGACAGACAGACAGAGAGTCAGATAGGCTTGGAGACAGACAGACAGAGAGTCAGGTAGGCTTGGAGACAGACAGACAGACAGAGAGCCAGGTAGGCTTGGAGACAGACAGACAGAGAGTCAGGTAGGCTTGGAGACAGACAGACAGAGAGTCAGGTAGGCTTGGAGACAGACAGACAGAGAGTCAGGTAGGCTTGGAGACAGACAGACAGAGAGTCAGGTAGGCTTGGAGACAGACAGACAGAGAGTCAGGTAGGCTTGGAGACAGACAGACAGAGAGTCAGATAGGCTGGGACACACGTAGACAGGGAGACATGTAGGCTGATAGACAGATTGGCAGGTAGACAGGTAGGCTTGGAGACAGACAGACAGAGAGACAGGTAGGCTGGGAGACAGGAAGACAGACAGACAGGTAAGCAGGGAGACAGGGCGACAGGGAGGCTGATAGACAGATTGGCAGGTAGACAGGTAGGCTAACCTGCATCACTCACCAGCAGATACATAGAGAGTCCGGTATACCTATAGGCTTGGAGACAGGCAGACAGAGAGTCAGGTAGGCTTGGAGACAGGCAGACAGAGAGACAGGTAGGCTGAGGGGGGGAGAAGAGAGAGACAGAGAGTCAGATAGGCTTGGAGACAGACAGACAGAGAGTCAGGTAGGCTTGGAGACAGACAGACAGAGAGACAGGTAGGCTGGGAGACAGAGAGACAGAGAGTCAGATAGGCTTGGAGACAGACAGACAGAGAGTCAGGTAGGCTTGGAGACAGACAGACAGAGAAGGTCAGAGATGCGGGCCGGAGGGAGGGGACAGAGGCGCAGGACCCTAGGTATGACTGGGCTTGGACACACGTAGACAGTGATAGTCAGGTAAGTGGCAGTGATGGCAGTGAGACTTGGTAGACGCGTAGTCCCGATGTGATAGACAGATTGCGCAGGTAGACAGGATGGTTTATAAAGAATACAGTGTAGTTACTGGGTAGACATCTAGTCATTAGAGGGCGGTAGACAATGTTCGGCTAGGTGTCAACAATGTTCGATTCGGCGATCCGAACTCGATTAGACACGTGTAGTAACCGTGTCTCGGCCGGGGGCCTAGACGACGTGTCGTGATAGTGATTAGTAAGCAGCTAGTCATAGCTTAGACCGGCAATTGATTCACAGAATCATCGCTGGGACAACCTGGAAATATTTTTTTTACGAGTGATACATATCACAGATAGGAAAATTACAATGGGTTCCATGCGAACACAGGAAGGAGAACGATGCGAGTGCAAGTTAGGGGGGGGAAATGGATCGGGCTTAAGGGAGGCAGGCAGGAAAACACTTCGGACACTTAGAGTAGTAGATCAGGTAGCAGTCAGACAGGCAATGTGACGCCAGTAAAAGGAGAGAGGGGACGAGGACAGACTGAATACAACGTGACTACAAGAAGATAAATTGGCACAGGTCCACAGTTTGCTCAGTAACTCTGATTACGTTGTAATTGTCACAGGGTAGTGACATCTGAGACTGGACGTGGTGTCAGGAGGACACATTTTGGCTGAACATTTGCGTTTGTACAGAGCAGTAAATGTCGAAATGCTAGTATACATCTAGGCAATGCATTGTAGAATTGAATCTGAATCGGACTTGGATCTGACGCGTAGAATCGAACTCACACACACAGTACACGCATCGCATGTCTTCTACATAACGTTCCAGTGGAGACACACAGCGCACAAGAGACAGAGCAGCGAGAGTTCGTGATCGATATCGGAGGCGAGGAGGGGAGTTGGTATTGTGAGACGCGTTGTTTGCAGTTATTTATGCCTGGGAGTAACAAGTCTAGTAGGACAGGGTAGGTGTACAGGTTAGAGGGAAATAGGCTGGTTTTGAAAGTACGACACTTAGGACTATGCGTGAGAGAGGTAGCATTATGGAGCTTCACAGACGTACCGCAGTCAGAGCTTGAGCGTAAACAGTTGAACTAGGATAGGCTGAGGACTTGAACATCAGACATACATGGGCCAATGGTAAAAAGGTAAGGGTAAAGTGGTCGTCATAGACAGGTTACTGAGGAGAGGTAGGTGAATTTAAGAGACAGTCGCAGAACGGTGATCAGAAACAGTGAGTGAGACAGGTAGTGCGCGAAGTGCGCAGAGCTGGGCCCTCAGGGATGGCTGACCAGACCACGGAATAGTAGACAGATAGAATGCGGGGAGACAGGGATGCGGAGCAAAGTATATGACAGGGATTGTGTATTCCCGTCTGCAGGTAGTTTGGGAGATAGCCTGTCTGATGGAGGCAGACAAGTCGCGAGTATTGGTACGTAGCTGTGGACAGAACATTAGGAGGATGGAGGTAGCAACAGTGTAGGATGGGAGGGGCGCCTTGCATCCAACTGGTAGTCTTGGGAGACAGGTAGGATGGGCTGGTAGACAGGGGGGGGGGGTTGGCTTGTTTTGACAGTTGTGTTTTGGGTGTTTTGTGAGGGAGTGGGAACAACAAAGCTTCGAGGATAGTATGGTAGTACAGGATGGCTTAGACAGATAGGCTGATGAGACAGAGAGGGTGCGTGACAGGAAGGGCGCGATATCTGTGGAGTTAGACAGATAGGCAGGGGAGAGGAGTCAAGACATGGGGTATATGGCACGTGTTACCCGAGAACAGGTGCAAGGAGAGACT